>NW_026125326.1:0-127966 GCF_943737965.1 Phodopus roborovskii | reverse complement strand
ACTTGCCTGTCTCTCCTGTGACATCTTGAGTGTGCACCTATTCACAGAGCCCTCTGTGTTTCTTTGTGACATCTTGAGTGCGTGCCTACTCACAGAAGCCCCTGGCTCCTCCTACTACAGATTTCTGACCAGGTGTGAGGACAGGGTTCCTAGTATTCCAGAATAGTTTCGAATCCATGCTATGACTTTCCATAAGGTCAAAGAGCTAACAGAAACAGCAAAGGTGACTGTGGTGGCTATTCTTGGTTGTTAACTTGACTAGATATGGATTTAACTGGAATCTAGAAATGGAAGGCACACATGTGAAGGGATTCATGCTAGGTTGAAAGTGGGTGAATTTACTTCTTCTCTGGACATTTGAGGTAGGAAGACACATGCCTTTTTTGTCTGGATATTGAGGTAGGAAAATATACCTATAACACGGATCAACCTACTGGAAGCCTATAAGGACATGGGAGACAGAGGGTTTGGCTCTTTGCCTGTTTGCTCTCAACTTGCTTTCAATGCGAGTCCATTCCCTCACTGGCATTAGAGCCTACCTCTTTGGGATTCCAGCATCTATTAAAGACCAGATGAGACCTCCAGTCTCATGTACTGCACAACTTCTGGACTTTCTATTCATAGCCAGCAACTGTTCAACCATAATCTGTAAGTTATTCTAATAAATCCCATTTCTCTATATTTATATAGAGAGATTCATTCTATAAATCCTGCTACTTTAGAGAACCCAGAATAGTACAATGACTTTGCCTGCCTCCTATTCTTGGCTCCTGTCATTTCTGACTAGTACATTTTCTACAATAGGACCTTGCCCCACCACAGCAAGTTCCCTACATATACTTTTGATTTAAATTCCTGCCTGGGCAAGCCGAACAGGTTTCTTCGCCCTGGTTTTGAAACAAGGTCATCCTGCACAGCAGCACAGACTCAGGCCTAGAGCTGATCATGGCACTGAATCAACTTCAAAGTGGGCTGAATGCTGTGGTCATTGGGTTCCTGTTTCTCCTTCTCCACGTGCAGGGTGAGGCTCACTATACTGGTAATGGGGAATGATTAGGAGTCAGAGTTGCTGAGCTTGTGAGAGAAAAGGTGGGGGGAAAGGGTGGACAATGGAAATGATAGATGGAAGTGTGGGAAATGTGTGCCTCCCAATCCCACACATTTTGTGGCCCACTAGCACACAGAGGGTCAGAGAATCAAAGATCACTCCATCCTAAGGAGACAGTTTAGTGTAAGGAGCTCTGAAAAATGCCAGACAATTCAAGGAAAAGTGAATTGCAGGAATTGTTCCTTCTTCAGTGTGTGGCCATGACTGCAGCTACTACTGACCTTGGATAAGAATGATAGTAATCATCTCTGTGAATTTGAGGCCAAGTTGGTCTACAGAGTGAAGTCCAGGACATCTGGTTCTACTCATGTTAATGTCATGATCATGTTAATAATCATTAATTTATGTATACAAATGTCTATGAAGGTATAACCTCTCTTTGGACAGAGAAACATTCTGAAGCCCTTCACAGGGCAATAGGAAAGGTTCCTGGCCCTGAGGGATAGGGAAGCTTCCAGCACTAACACCCCACAGCTGAACTAGGAGGTCCTGGGTTCCCTTCCTGTGTGCCCTGGTAACAGTGAGGTGGGAGCTTCTATAATCTGCTGATAGCTGACTGCACAAAACTCTGATGGCATCTCTCCTCACAGGTCAGGACTCATCAGAGACACGCCCCATCAGGAACACACACACAGGCCAGGTCCGAGGCAGCCTCATCCAAGTGAGTGACACCAAAGTTGGTGTCCACAGATTCCTGGGAATTCCCTTTGCCAAGCCACCTGTAGGATCACTGCGCTTGCACCCCGAAGCCCCTGAACCATGGGAGTGGTGTGAGAGATGGGACCCTCATATCCAGCCATGTAAGTTCTGGCACCCAAAGGATGTCAGGTCCTGGGGGTGAGCAGTTCCTCCATCTCAGGCCCATAACAGTTTTCCCCATTGTGGGGAAATCTACCAAGAGGGCTTTCTTCTGATGCATGTGCTAAACTTGAAAAGAAAACCTGCCAGTCTCCTGATCAGAGCTTGGCACCCACAGGAAGTTAGGTGTGCAGGTCCTATAGAGCGGAACAAAATTAAATTGTTCATAGATTTATATTAAGCCCAGTGTTCCCTCTGCAATTGGAGGGATTTTTAGGCATGAGCTGTATGACTAATTAGACAAAGAATGTTCCTGAATCCAGTAGAATACACTACAGGTCCTGAAGAGTGCAGCAGTGATGGATAAGCACTAACCCCACCCTCACAATCACTGTGACAACCTAGAGGGCCAAGTGCCAGTGAGACCAAGAAATAAGGATATGTGAACTAACTTCTGTGGAGACAGTGTAGGAAAATAGCAATACCCTGAGAGTCTCTATATGGGATACTGTAGACTTTGAGGCAGTATTCTCCATTGATTCCTTTAGTACCTACAAATACTCTAATATTGCAAACTTAATTTGTTTTTTGTTGCTGTAATAACAAATAATAACAAAAGCAACTTAGGGGAGGAAGCTATTATTGAAGGCTTCAGATTACAATCTATCATGATTGGTAATTCACAGTGAAGAAAAATTACAGGAGTTGGACATATCACATCTATAACCAGGAACAGAGAGATAGAAACTGCTTGCATGTCTGCTAATGCTTAAGTCATGTTTCTATTCTTACACAATTCAGTGAATGTCACCACATACAGACAACCATTTCCATGAAAACACCTAGAAGTCTATGTATCCTGGACTCAGAAAGACTAGCATCCATGTCCTACCTAACTGGATGACTTCCTTGAATTCTAGCTCCATTCCAGCATTCAAGGAGCCTGTGGCCTTTATCTTCTGAGAAGGACTTCAGAAAGGAAATATGTGTTAATAGGGCATCATGAGGAGCTGCAGCTGAAAAAAAAAAAAAAACCAGACTCATTTGATTTTGACCACCATACATCTCTTGGAATAACTGTTTCCCTTTTTCACCAGTTGTCTGCAAAATGTTGATATGATGAATTCAGAGACCCTAAAGAATCTAAAAATGACCCCGCCTCCCATCCCCATGTCTGAGGACTGCCTGCATCTCAATATCTATGCACCAGTTCATGCCCAAGAGGGCTCTAACCTCCTCCTGTAAGTGTCAGGCCATGGTCTTGGGGGGAGGGGGACATTTTCAAGATGATTAGAAGGGGTAAAAGCTTCATTTCAGTGTAGATTCTATTAAATGTGTTACCCTATTTGGGTCAAAAAAAGGCCTTCTTGGCCACACTATACAGCTGAAACTTGGGTATGGAACACATAGCACTGTAATGAACAAAGGCTCTAGCTCTTTGATAAAACCCAATTCTACAACCCAAGCCCTGCAGAAACACTTTGGTGCTCAAGGCTCAACATTGAGGTCCCCATTTATTTCTGGGTTATCTGTTGTTTCAATAGGAGTTGATGACCCTTTCCTTTTTTAATCTGCAGAGATGTATATGGAGACACCCATCTTTGTTCCACTATGAAGTCTTAATAATGATGATATTACTCTATACACATAAGCTGGGGACTAGAAACATCCTGGTGGGCTACTTAGTTGTTCCTATCTATGACCAAGGTCCTGAAGTCCTGAGGATGTTATGCAGTTGTATAGCTTCACACTGTTGATATTCTGGTAAGCAGTCCTGCAGAGCTTGTTGGCTAGGAACTTCCAGGAATCTCTCTTGATTTCTCCAGGTGATGGTGTGGATCCATGGTGGTGCTCTGGTTGTAGGTATGGCTTCCATGTATGATGGATCCATGCTGGCAGCCATTGAAGATGTGGTGGTGGTCACTATCCAGTACCGCCTCGGTGTCCTGGGCTTCTTCAGGTGAGACTAGGACTGGTCTATACAATGACAGCTGAGAAGAACCTAGATAGCCTTCTGATGCATGTCCCTTCACTTCTCAGCACTGGAGACCAGCATGCCAGAGGGAACTGGGGCTTCTTAGACCAAGTGGCTGCCCTACGCTGGGTCCAGCAGAATATCGCCCACTTTGGAGGCAACTCTGACCAGGTTACCATTTTTGGAGAGTCAGCAGGTGGCACAAGTGTGTCTTCACATGTTGTGTCCCCCATGTCCAAAGGACTCTTCCATGGTGCCATCATGGAGAGTGGAGTAGCTGTGTTGCCTGGCCTCATCTCTAGCTCCTCTGAGATGGTTTACCAAGTGAGTGCTCCCAACCACTTTAGCCCTGTATCTCCTGGCACAGCACTATCCTCTGGCACTATGGTATTCAGTGAAGAAAATAAGGATGTAGGGAAAGGGCATCTCTTCATTTATTTCTGAAAGGCTCAAGGGTTAGAATCCACACCCCTGCTTTCTACAGGCTGAGAATGTTATATGGATAGCAAAACAGAGTCTTCAAGGGCTAGGGACATGGTTCAGTGGGGTTTTTCAGTGTTTGGGGTGCAAGCCTAGGACCTATGTCAAATTCCCAGAATCCACAAAAGGTTGGAGATAGTAACATGTATCTGTAATTCCAAACTTCCTGTCATCAGGTAGAAGGCAGAGACAAGAGAATCCCTGAATTTTCCCTCAGCAGCTCAGCTAGTACAGATAGCAGCAAAACAAGAAGACACCCTGGGAACAGTGAAGCCTGAGACTTTGTCCTCTAACCTTAATATACGAACTGTGGCAAAGTTGCTCTTTTTCTCATACACAAAACACAGAAAGATAGATGTAGAAAACAAAACTACCCCCCAAAAAAGAACAAGTATTCATGTATAAAGTTTACTGCTTGTTATCTGTCACCTATGAGCTGTAGAACTTGGGAACAATTTCATTATTATTCCAATCCACACATAACACACACTATAGTGTGGTATTTAGGGACAATAGCATTGAGTTGAAATTGAGAAAACTCTTCTCCCTGTTTGTTCCCTTTATAGACGGTGGCCAACCTGTCTGGATGTGAGACCATGGACTCAGAGGCCCTGGTGCACTGTCTGAGAGCCAAGAATGAAGCAGAGATTCTGGTCATTAACAAGGTGTTTAGAATTGTGTGTATGGAAGGACGTGCTCGACAAGATGTGGGACTCTGAACCAAATACCTCATCTCTATGACTTTGTGTTCTTTAGTTCTGCATGTTATGATAAAGTTTGGGGGGCCTTGGTGGATTCCCTGGCAAGAAAGGGTGATCTGGGGGTGGGGGGTGGGGGGACAAACATGCCAGGGAAGACAGAATTTAGTGGGAAGTTTTATTAGGAAGGGAAAGAGGGAGGAAAGAGAAAAGAGGTAAAGAGACACAGAGACAGAGAGAGGGACAGAAGAGAAGAGGGAGACAGGAAAAGTCCTGTCTGCCCCAGGAGAACAGTGGGAAAGAGAGCAGGAAGAGAACTGAAAAGAGATGAGCCAGAGAGACACAGTAGAAAGAGTGTAAGTGGGTACAAGTCTTCCTTTTAAAGGGTCCTTTGCACCTGGGATGACTAGGGTACTGCCTGAATGCATTCTGCCTGGTGACAGGAGCAGGCCAGCATAATGCCTGAATCCTTTCTTTCCACCTTTATTTTTCAAAAGGTGAGGAGTTAGGCATGGCAGTTTAGGGAATAAGGGTGTTGAGTTCTCAAGACAACTTCCTGCTGCCTGGAGGCGTTGACCATCTTTGGGGGACCTGAGATTGCTGGGATGCTGCCACATGCTGGGGTAGCTGGTTGTTTCATTGCAGTTCACAGGCTATGCGGAACTCGCTGGTGCCTCTTAGGCCTAGGGAAAGGTTTACAGAGCAGAGGACAAGGTTTAAGTTTAAGAAAAAAATCTTAAGTCCTGGTACTTGAGGCGAGTAGGATCATAAAATGAGAGAGGGGTTCACAAGGGGTCCCAAGACGAGGGAAGGGGAGTCCTGGGATCAGGGAAAAGCTGAATGATATTTATCTGAGTGAATCTAACCTGTTTGGGTGGGTCCAATTTGGCTCCCTAGAACTTGTAAGAATCCATTGAGTTAGGGAGACATTAGCATTTCCATTGTTTATGAGCTGTACTGAAATTTGCATTGTAGAAATGACCATATACTCCATATACTCAGAAATGATTTGGTTAAGAGCATTAACACTCTTAAAACTGACAGGTGATCTTTTTTATTCTTTTTGTTTATGTTTTATTATTTATTTTTTTACATTCCAATCCCAGTCCCCCCTCCTCTCTCTTCGCACTCCCTCCACTCCTCCTCCTCCCATCTGCCCCACTGAGAGGTTAAAACTGAAAGATATTTTTACCACAATGAAAGCACCTTAATTTTGAGCTTGTGGTTATCATATAATGGTATAGGTTGGTGTTTTATACTCTGAGTCAGAGTTGGATTTGTAGCTTATTAAAACTTTACTGATTGAACAGTAGCATAATGAGAAAAAAACCTGATAGCTTGCATTTGTACATCTTAGGTTACTCTGTTATACCCTAAAGCAATTTTTGAGTCATATCCTAAGCTTTTATGTTCTTACATAAACTTTAGACCTTAAAACACCTTTTTGTAAACAAAGTAATTCAGTATAAGAAGTTATACTGAAACCTACTAGCTGTCAAACTGCATCAGAGTTCTTGAGAAGGATAAAATTTTACCTGAATTAATTATTAGAGAATGACAAAGACTAACTAGCTGACTGAGTGGCCAGCCACTCCCAGAGAGAGTCCTCCATAGTTGTTGAGGGTGGAGGCTTTAAGGACACATAACTTCTGCTATTAGCTCAGGGCCTGTGGATTGGGAGCTTTAGGAAGACTTGCCTACCAATGGCCTAAGTAATGTGAAAAAAAGTCAGTTCCAGTGTCCTTTGTCCATAGCCTAAAGAGCTTTCATATCAGTTGAGGTGAAAGGTAGGTTTGCTCAGTAGCTAGCATTACCACTTTTGTAGGTAGAATTTCTTCAGTGTCCATCATTCATATTGGAGAAAATGGGTAATACCAGCAGTTGGCCTGTCTCTCTGTTATGAAAAGCTGTGTGTGTGTGTGTGTGTGTGTGTGTGTGTGTGTGTGTGTATTTCTTATTTTATGTATCTATCCCAGTTCCCTCTCCCTCCCATGTCCCCTGACCCCCCTCCCATTCCACAAGCCCCACTCCACAGGGTGGGTGATGCCTTCCAGGAGGGATCATCAAAATCTGTCAAGTCATTTGGAGTAGGGACTTGGCCCTCCCTCCTGCCTCTAGGCTAAGGGAGTATCCCTCCATGGGGAATGTGCTTCCAAAGTCCTTTCCCTAAACCAGGAAAACATCCTGGTTCCACTGTCAGAGGTCATTTAGACTACCCAGGCCTTTTAACTGAGACCCACATTTAAGGGGTCTGAGTTGATACAATGATGGTTGCCCAGCTGGGGGTCCATGAGCTCCCCCTTGTTCTGGTCAGCTGTCTCTGTGGGTCTCTGTAGCTTGGTCTTAACCCTTTTTCTTATCACTTCTCCCTCTCTGCAACTGGATTCCAGGAGTTAGGCTCAGTAGGCTCAGTATTTAGCTGTGGGTGTCTGCTTCTGTTTCCATCAGCTACTAGATGAGGGCTCTATGATGGCATATAAGTTACTTATCAATCTCATTATCAGGGAAGGAAATTTAAGATAGCCTCTCCACTGTTGCTCAGATTGTTAGTTGGGGTCATCCTTGTATGTCTCTGGACATTTCTCTAGAGTCAGTTTTCTCTTCCAACCTATAATGGTTCCCTCTATTATTCTCTCTCTCTCTCTCTCTCTCTCTCTCTCTCTCTCTCTCTGTCTCTCTCTCTTTCTGTTTGTTCTTATCTATTCGTCCCCCAACTCAATCTTCCTAGTCCCACATGTTCTCCTCTTCTCCCTTTCTCTTTCTCCTAGCTCCCTCTCCACTTACTGCCCCCCACCCACCCACTCCCAATATGCTCAGGAGATCTTGTTCCTTTCCCCTTCTGTGAGGGACCTTATATGAATCTCTTAGGTTTGGGTTTTTAATGAAACATGTTAAATGCCATATTCTCTAGATCTCAGATCACTTGAAGGCTATTTAGTATATCTCAGCAGACAAAATTTGTCTTTAGTTACTTGCTTTAAGCACAAAGGTGGCTAGGTAAGGTTTCATCCCTGTAATTAATTAATCTATACTTAGTATGGATACAATGACATCAATGTAGGACCTGTCTGGAGAACTGGAGTCAAGCTGAGAGACTGTGGAGGGATGTTTTACTCAAAGCCCTCCAGCCTGACTGTAACTGGATTTGACTTAGTAGGTTACATATATGCCTGTGATGGACAAAGAAATGAAGAAAAATCCCCTTATGTAATAAAATTTTATTATCATATAAGAATACATAACAATTTAGAAATATTTGAGACTTACTGTTTCATTAGTCTAGAAAGTAACACACATATATGAAGAGTTAAAGCTGGCTTAATTTTTTAAAAAGAGTAGCTACATGTACACACACACACACACACAATATATATATACATATATATATATCAGGACTGGGTAAGAAGGAAGAACCAGAATGTGATATCTGATTGTCATGTTGTAGCAAACAGACAGGACATTTAAAGCAACAGAGTAAACTTAAAACTACCAGTGACAAGAAAGCAGATTTGCTGCAGATGGAACAGGCAGGGTTTTTGCATGAAATGTGTGCCCTGCTGGGCCCTGGAAAGGTATGCCATTACACAAACAAGCCATGCACAACACAGCCAGTAAAAGAAATAAAGGGGGGAAAAGTAATTATGTCTGGCAGCAGAGTTTATCGGCAGATGCTGGCTAGACTGTCCCTCTGGCTAGGCAGAGTGAAGGGAGAAACCTATGAAGTGGGTGGACCTATGGTTAGGCCTCATGGTCACTCTCAGTCAAGGTGGTGGCTGCCATAAACAGGTTCCCCTCCACTGGGAGAAGTTAGAAAGATCCTGTAAAGTTTTTAGATATAATTTTGTTGGCTTGTTTCCCATGAGTGAGGCACAAACATACATAAAGCCCATAGGACACTAGAGTCCAAGGGGCACAACATCCAAAAAGAGCCCCGTGGGTCTGAGAAACAAGGCACCGCTCAGTGAGGGCAGGACTCATTTATGGGGGAAATGAAAATGAAGAACTCTCAGAGAGTCCTGAGTCGACTCTGTCTCGGGACAGACAACTGTGAGCCTCTGGCATCTGCATGGAGGAGAAACCGGATAGCAGTGCAGCTGGGTGGAAAAGAGGAACCCACCATCCCAGGCTGAATGGCTCAGCAGAGATCAGACGGATAGGAGAGAGAGACATTATGAAGAGGAGCATAAAACGTCTATTGAAACAGGACGTTCCCAGTGGAGGGAGGATCCCACCATGAGACAGGTGGGAGGCAGCAGGACACCACTGTGGCAGACAGGGGAGGGATTTAGCATGCCTGGAACAGAAGGGAAACTGAGAAGTGAAAAAGAGCAGACGCCACACTTCCAACTATGGATCACTGGTAGAATGCAGGGTGCCAATAAGTGGGCACATGGTTTGATGGAGGGGGTGTGAGTTTCCATGAGTGAGGTAGAGAAGATCCAAAGCCTATAATCTTCAGTGTTCCAGAGACTAAGGGCAGATCAGATACAAGAGGCACAGGCTGATTTTGTGGTCCATCAGGCATAAATCGGGGGTCAGGTCTTCTGGAGTCCAAGAGACATGTGGTCACCCAGTACTGGGTTTTTGTACTGGGGTATTTTACTGGGCCAAAAAGGCAAGAGATCACAGTCTCGATATAACTCCTAATTCATGGAAGCATGGGCACAGGTAGAGAGGAAAGGGTGGGCTTACCAGACATTTAGGTCGTGAATGGAAGAATCCAGAAATCCTTAGTTGGAAAAGTGACTGAGTTGAAGGTTACAAGGTCCTGGCAAGGAGGAAATGCCAGGAAAACCTACCAAGTGCCGAGTCACGTGTACCATATGTTATGATACTGCGCATGGGGGACCCTAGAGGATTCCATGGCAGGAGAGGGTAACCAGGAGTGGGGAGGCAAACATGCCATTTACATAGAGCTTACTGAGGAGTTTTATTAAAAAGGGCAAGGGGGGCCAGGAAGAGACACGAAGTAAAGAGACACAGAGACAGAGAAAGGACAGAAAGGAAAAGGGAGACAGGAAAAGAGTTGGAGAGAGAGCTGGAAAGAGAGGAGCCAGAAAGAGAGACTGGAAAGAGAGCATAAGTGGTGAAGTCTTCCTTTTAAAGGGTCCTTTGCACCTGGGCTGACCAGGGTACTGCCTGAGTGCATTCTGCCAGGTGACAGGGGCATAATGCCTGAATCCTTACAGGATGTGCAATATGAACACCAAGACAGACTAATCTAAGTGTAGGTTCTCTTCCAGAATGAGATGAGGCCCCTGCGGCTCTAAGAAATGAGAAGATGATGAATGTAATTCAGTGGACATCGCCATGTGTATTTCGTTGTTCCCAGGTCTTCCAGGTCATCCCTGCTGTGGTGGATGGGGAGTTTCTACCCAGGCATCCACAAGAGTTGTTGGCATCTGTGGATTTTCACCCTGTCCCCAGCATCATAGGTGTCAACAATGATGAGTATGGCTGGATCATCCCTACGGTGAGGCTCAGTTCCAATCCTCTGGGAGTCCGGAGACGTACATGTTAAGCAGTGGGAACTCAACGCATCTTTAATCCAAGTCCATCAGATCCCACACTTAACACTTGTCTTTTGCCTCCCAGGTTGTAAACAGTGCTCAGACAATAAAGGAAATAACCAGAGAGAACCTGAAGGCTGTTCTGAAGAATACAACAGCACAAATGGTGAGACACCTCTAGTTTTGTCCATGTAAGGAGGCCCCTCTTATCTCCTTCTCAGACAGCACCCCTATTAATAAAGGTCAGTATAGATGTGTGATTCTATGTGGGGTCACCTTGGAGTGTAGCAGGCTCTTTCTTTTATGGAGGCCACCAAGCAGCTCCCAAATCATGACATGAAGACTTATTATTTATGGATGTTCAGGCTTATCTTATTCTTGTCCCACTAATTCTTATAACTTAACCTGCTTCTCTTCATCTATATTTGCCAGGGCTTTTAATCTTACTGTCACTGTTCCTCATGTCTGGCTGGCAGCTGCCTGGATCCTGATGTGATCTTCCCTTCCTCCTTGTTGTCTTCTCTTTCTCTTCTTCTGAGACTAAATTTCTCCTCCTATTTATCCTCTCTGCCCCACAGCCCTGCCTCTCCCTCTCTCCTGCCTAAATATTGCCCACTCGGCTTTTTATTAGACCAATTAGGTGCCTTGGACAGGCAAGGTGAAACAGCAACATTTTACATAATTAAACAAACACAGCAAAAACAAATGTAACAGATCTTGATATCATTAACAAAGGCAACTGAAACAAATGTAACATACCTTTACACAGTTAAAGTAATATTCTACCACATAAACAAATGTAACACATCTTTGCCCTATTAAAGTAATATTCCACAAGATTGGAGCTTGAACCTTCTTGCCTATACCCTATCTCATTCCAGGGCCCATTCTCCCATATCAAGCACTGATGCCCACCTACCCGAGAACATGCCTAGTCTCATTCTTCCTGCTCTCCTTGGTGTAGATGCTGCCTCCTGAATGTAGTGACCTGCTAATGGAAGAGTACATGGGGGACATTGAGGATCCCCAAGCCCTCCAATCACAGTTCACAGAGATGATGGGAGACTTCATGTTTGTGATCCCTGCACTCCAAGTAGCACATTCTCAGCGTGAGTACATCTGTAACAAGGCTTAGGGGAGCAACTCAGAGATGTAGGTGATGGGTGAGCACTGTGGAGCAGTGTGGTTTCCAGGTCTCATGTCTTGTCATGGAGAGTGACATCTAGGTACAGAGGAGGAAATGGATCACTGAAACTCTATTGACTTGAAAAACCACTCAGCTGGGAAGGCCAAGGGCTTTCCACAGGTAGGGTTCCAGCCCAAAGTTCCCTCTGCCACTTAACTTTTATGATTCCAGGTAACATTTCATCAAGGTTTCCTGTCAACAAACATGTATAAGAAAAGCTCCACATAAGGCAATACTAAGTCACCATCTGTCATTACCTCCAGGTTTCCTTGCCCCTGTATACTTCTATGAGTTCCAACATCAACCCACCTTTGTCAAGCAATTCAGGCCATCGCACGTTGAGGCTGACCATGGTGATGAGGTTCCTTTTGTCTTCGGGTCCTTGTTCTGGGGTGTGAAATGTGAGTCTTCCTTATTTTCCTTGAGTTGTATGAGGTCCCAGATGAATCTCTAAGGGATTCCTGAGCTCACAGTCCATTTGAGGAGTGTGTGTGTGTGTGTGTGTGTGTGTGTGCGTGTGCGTGTGTGTGTGCGTCTGTGTGTACCAGTCTAATCTGTAATGGGGGAGATTACAGCACATTGGGTCAAGAATTCAATTAGAGGCTTGCATAGATCTTGGACACTTATCTAGTAAAGAAGGGAGGTATCAATGCCAATAGTTTGGGGTCAGACAACAGCTGGGATTATGAATCTGAAGCATGAGTTGGCCATTGTATGAGGTGGAATATACTTTGACCTTTGTCTTCCTTGACTCCAGTTGAGCTCACTGAGGAGGAGAAGCTACTGAACAAGAGGATGATGAAGTATTGGGCCAATTTTGCAAGACATGGGTGAGAACACACCTCTCTATCTCAACCCTCCTTGTCTGGGTCCCTATCTAGGGCTTCCTTTTGGATTGTGGCCTTCTTATCATACATGGATATTTCATCATGTGATAGAAAATTCACTACCCCATAGCACATTTATACAGATACTTTATAATTGTCAGTTACTGATCATCTCACAGTGACGTGGTTCATGAGCCATAGTGCTATGAGACTCTTCTTTAGATCTTACCTCTTACAGGGAGGTATAAAACAGATCAAGTGGTCATCACCCACATGGAGCAGAAACTAGTGAGTGACACTTGTATCCCTATATAAGGCCCCTTAACAACTGGCCTAATTTTACCACTGCTCTGACTCAAATCAGGAGGTTAGCCTTTGAACCATAGTGACCTCACTCTTCCCCACTGGCTGGCAAATCCACAGGAACCCCAACAGCGAGGGTCTACCCTACTGGCCAACATTGGACCATGATGAGCAGTACCTGCAGCTGAACATCCAGCCTGCTGTGGGCCGAGCCCTGAAGACCAGAAAGCTGCAGTTCTGGACCAAGACTCTGCCCCAGAAGATACAAGAGCTAAAGAGGTCACAGAACATGCACAAAGAACTATAGTGCCCTATGTGAGGAATGGTGTGTGGGCTTGGCTGCTGATGGGGTTAGCCTGAGGTTCCAAAAATATACTGAGGAACCTGGATTGATTTTAGCATTCACATAACCTCTGCACTTGGCTGTTCTTCCATATTTATCACAAATCCCCTACATGTGAGTCTACATTTTTTTGTTAGACCAACTCAATAACTGCTCCAATAACAGTGTGGATTTGTGAGTTCCAATGTACACATCTCCTTTCATAGTCCACTGGTACTAGGCCCCTTCTGCCCTTCCTCCTTTAAACTCTCATCCTCAGTGTCCTCTAAAAACAAAACCCTCTTTAAGTGAAGCAGAAACTTTGGAGAACTTTGATATGAGTTCTTGGGAGAACTCATTTCATACAGTGGGCTCTATCAAAATCACATGCCCTCTCAGATCTAGTCCATACTTTCAGAGATTTTGAAGTCCAAAGTTAAGATACCAACAGGAATGCTGTTTTGATGACTAGCTTTCTGATACAAAAATGATAACTTGTGTGGTGGGATAATTAATAGTTCTCATGACCCAGGCCTCCAATAGGCATAACATCATCATATTGGAGTCTAAGTTTCATTATAGAAACCTGATTCATGGATAATTTCAAAACACAGAACATTAAGGTTTCCAAGTCAGTCTCTGGATTTGAAAACATCTGAAAGCATCTCTATCTAATGTGTTTGTAGGTAAAATATCACCTACAAGCTATTTTAAGATAATTTGTCTATTCACCAATATTGATTTCTTTTTCTCTTCCCCTTCCCATCATCCAACCCCATTCATCTATTTCCGTGCCAAAGTAACTAGTGACACAATTTTATATTAAACATCTACCATCTCCTCAAGCCTGGAAAAGTTTTTATGTATGTGTGTGTGTCCAGAAGAACTAGGTTGGTTACTATGTATTTGCTGAGGTTTGTCTTGATTTCCAGGGGTTCTGTAGACATGGTTATGCCCACATTTGCATGATCACAGTGCATCTGTTAAGACGTTTGATTATAGAGTGAGTGCTAGTAGCAGTATCAGAAGGTCCATATAAGTACAATAGAGGTTCTGTCCCCTGTATCCATGAGCACTTGTGCATGTATGGGGGTGTCCTCCTGACTTCCACAGTTCCCCCTGAAACCTTCTGGTACCTGTGGTAATCCTCTTTCCCTTCATTTTCCATATACATGACTTTCATTCTTACCTATTTGCTGTTACTAAACATTTTGGCCTTTCTAGTAAATAACCTCTATTTTACTTTATGTCATTATACAAAGATGCCAAATTCTCCTCAAGCTGCCTAATTCTCCAGAAATGCTTTCTTTGTCATTAAGAGCCCAGATCTTTCATGCTAGAGACCCTGTTGTGTCATATCCCCTCATCTCAAGTCAGCTTGCCCTACAAGTCAGGTTTTCTCAATTTGGAAAAGTATCCCTTTTAAATTCAGTGCAAGCAAGACCAACCCCAGGACAGCATAATATTTGGGGTCAAAGTGAAGATTATTGATTGTCCATCCTGGATACCCTGGTGCCAGATTCTCCCACTCTGGTCTTATCAGGCTCATGCTGCCAATGATTAAGACATAACAGACTGCTCAGGTAACACAAAAGATCTAGTGTATGTCTTTGATTTTAGAAGAGTTGGAATGGTCCATCTGTCAAAGCGCAGCTGTTCCTTCAAATGGGAAGTTGAGGAAAGAAAGAACATCTGCCTAGGCCAGGATTGGGAGCTCAAGAGAGTTAGAAGGGAGACACTGAATTGACATCATGCCTTGCTGACTGGGAGTTGGGCACATCCATGGTTATTCCATTGCAGTGGAAACATTCAGAAAAGCACTGAGAAGGAAGGCCTGCAGTGCCAGGCTGTGGAACTCTAGATTTCTGAGGACTAGAGAGATAGAGCCAGGTTCTCAGGAGGCACTGATGACTGTCTAAAGTAGACAACCATCCAATTCCCTCCATGAAGTCTGCCCCAGCCACGTGGGAACCCCTGCCCCTGTACTTGTTGGCAAATCCTGACAGGGTTCTCTCGAACTTAAAACGCCTGTTCGTGGGCGAGTATCTAAGTTTCCTCACAGTGTTCCCCTAGTGTTAGAACCAGCAGGGTTTAAAATTGTTTGGCAGGTGGATAAAAGACTCTGACCTTGTTCTTAGTTGGAGCTGCCATCATACTAGCCACTGTATGCAGAAGAAATGAACAAGAATATGGCATGTAAGAAGTGCCACACAGGAACTCCCTGGGTTGGCTCCTGATACAGCTGCTCCTGTGTCCTGTCCCCATTGAGAGCACCCTTGGAGCTCTAATAAACCCCCACCCATCCCCACCGCGAGCCTGCCCCCCCACCCTGTACCCAACCCTGCCCACTGTCCTGCCACTCTGGTTGAGCACTGGGACAGAGGGTGGAGCCAATAGTACACCCTACTTCGGAGACTCCTCAGAGCAACTCTGAACAAAGGAGACCTGACTATCCACGCGGGACCACCGTAATTTCCACCTGCTTGGTCTCTGACCCTGCCTCCAGTCCTCTGCTGGAGTCCCAGGCCCCTCACAGAGATCCGCCTATCTCTGCGGGTCCACTCTGAGTTCTTGCTGGCAAGATCCTTCACCCCCAAATCCGGGCCTCTGCTAAAGAAAAGGCCTCAGCTGGAGAGTCCCAGTTTCCAGTGAGATCCGACTATCCTGCAAAACCTTCCCAAGTTTCAGCACAGACTTTGTATTCTTCTGCCAGGAATTGGCTAGAGCCATTGGCTAGTGGCATCTTCTACTGGATCCTTAGCCCTGACACCATCCCTGGGTCCCTGTCTGCAGAGAGACCTCCTAGAGAGCTTGGACCACGCAGAGCTACAGATATTGAATCTCTGACCCACATAAGCCAACCGGGGAAGTGCCATAGAGAGAAGGGGAGACCCAAACAACACCTACTGGAAGAAGCTGTGGGAAGACGGCAATACAAGAAAACACCTAACAACAGAAAGACAAGCATGACACCACCAGAATCTAGGGAATCTACACCAACTAGAATGGAACACAACAATAAAGCAGAGGAAGCAAAAGGGAACAACTTAAAAATTACCACCATAAAAATGACAGAGGCACTCAAAGAAGATGTGAGAAAATCCCTTAAAGAAATGGAGGAAAAAAACAAACAGAAAAGTGGAAGAAAGGAAAAAATTCCTTAAGGAAAGTACAGAAAGCCAAGAAAAAACAATGAAGCAGGTGAAGGAAACGGTTCAAGGCTTGAAAACTGAAATAGAGAAAATAAAGGCAACACAAACCGAAGGAATACTGGAAATAGAAAAACTGGGCAAAAAATCGGGAACTGCAGAGGCAAGCATAACCAACAGAATTCAAGAGATGGAAGAGAGAAGCTCAGGCACAGAAGATAAACTAAAAGAAATAGATTCATCGACCAAAGAAATCCTTAACACAAAACATCCAGGAAATGTGGGACACTATGAAAAGGCCAAACCTAAGAATAATAGGCATAGAGGAAGGTGAGGAAGCCCAGCTCAAAGGTGCCGAAAACATATTCAACAAAATCATCTAGGAAAACTTTCCAAATCTGAAGAAGGACATGTCCATGAAAGTACAAGAAGCATACCGAACCCCATATAGGCTGGACCAAAGAAAAAAGACTCCTCGACATATACATACCAAAACACCAAGCATGCAGAATAAAGAAAGAATATTAAGAGCAGTGAAGGAAAAAGGACAGGTAACATATAAAGGCAGACCTATCAAAATTACACCTGACTTCTCCATAGAAACCCTCAAGGCCAGGAGGTACTGGATAGATGTTCTAAAAGTATTAAGGGAACACAGATGCCAACCTAGGCTACTATACCCAGCAAAACTCTCAATCACTATAGATGGAGAAAACAAGATATTTAATGACAAAACCAGATTTTCCCAATATGTATCTACAAATCCAGCCCTACAGAAAGTATTGGAAGGAAAACTCCAACCCAAGGAATGTAACTACGCCCAAAAAAAAATGTAGGCAACATATAATCCAACTACACCAGAAACCAAGGGTAAAGCAGAACTAATATATTCACAGTACCACTGCCAACAACAAACCTAAATCAAACAAGAATCAACAATCAATGGTCCTTACTCACCCTCAGCATTAATGGTCTTATCTCACCTACAAAAAGACACAGGCTAACAGAATGGATACAAAGACAGAATGCATCCTTCTGCAGTATACAAGAAACACATCTAAGCTTCAAAGACAGACATTACCTCAGGGTAAAGGGTTGGGAAAAGATTTTCCAATCAAATGGAAATAAGAAGGAAGCAGGCATAGCTATCCTAATATCTAACAAGTTAGACTTCAAACAAAAATTAATCAAAAGAGATGAAGACGGTCATTTCATATTCATCGCAGGAGAAATACATCAACACAAAGTCTCAGTTCTGAACATCTATGCCCCTAATACAAAGTCACCCACATTCGTAAAAGAAACACTACTAAAACTCAAAGCTCATATAAAACCTCACACACTTATAGTGGGAGACTTCAATATACCACTCTCAACACTAGACAGGAACACAAATCAGACACTCAACAAAGAAACAAAAGAATTAACAGAAGTTATGTCTCAACTGGGGTTAACAGACATCTATAGAATATTCCATCCAAAGACAAGAGAATATACCTTCTTCTTTGATCCACATGGAACGTTCTCTAAAATACACCACATACTAGGTGACATAACAAACCTCAACAGATACAAGAGAATAGGAATAGTCCCCTGTATCTTATCGGACCACCATGCTTTAAAATTGGAATTCAACAACAACACAAATAGCAGAAAACCTGCAAACTCATGGAAACTGAACAATGTGCAATTGCACCACTCCTGGGTCAAACATGAAATAAAGAAAGAAATTAAGGACTTTCAAATATTCAACAAGAATGAGGACACAACATACCCAAACTTATGGGACACCTTGAAAGCAGTGCTACGAGGTAAGTTCATTGCACTAAGTGCCCATATGAAGAAAACAGAGGATAGTCACATAAGAGAATTAACAGCGCAACTGAAAGCTATAGAACAGAGAGAAGCAAATTCACCATGTAGGAGTAGACGCCAGGAAATAATCAACTTGAGGGCTGAAATCAACAAAATAGAAACCAGGAAAACAATACAAAAAATCAATGCAACGAAGAGTTGGTTTTTTGAGAAAATCAACAAGATAGACAAACCTTTATCCAAATTAATGAAAAAGCAGAGACAGAACATGCAAATTAACAAAATCAGAAACGAAAAGGGGAACATAACAACAGACACAGAGGAAATCCACACAATTTTAAGGTCATACTTTCAAAATCTGTATTCCACAAAAACTTGAAAATTCAAAGAAAATGGACAAATCTCTGGATAACTATCACTTACCAAAATTAAATCAAGAACAGACAATTTAAATAGACCTATAACCCGCAATGAAATTGAAGCAGTCATTGAAAGCCTTCCAACCAAAAAAAGTCCAGGGCCAGATGGATTCAATGCAGAATTCTACCAGACATTCAAGGAAGAACTAATACCACTACTCCTCAAACTGTTCCACAAAATAGAAACAGAAGGTTCATTGCCAAACTCTTTTTATGGGGCCACAATAACCTTGGTAGCCAAGCCTCACAATGACACAACTAAGAAAGAAAACTACAGACCAATTTCCCTGGTGAACATCGATGCAAAAATACTCAATAAAATACTGCCAAACCAAATTCAAGAATACATCAGAGAAATCATCCACCATGACCAAGTAGGCTTCATCCCTGGAATGCAGGGATGGTTTAACATACGAAAATCTATCAACGTGATCCACCATATAAACAAACTGAAAAAGAAAAACCATATGATTATCTCCCTAGATGCTGAAAAAACTTCGACAAAATTCAACACCCTTTCATGATAAAGGTCTTGGAGAGGTCAGGGATAACAGGAACATACCTAAATATAATAAGAGCAATATACAGCAAACCAACTGCCAACATCAAACTGAATGAAGAGAAACTTATGCCAATTCCTCCAAAATCAGGAACAAGACAAGGCTGCCCTCTCTCTCCTTATCTCTTCAATATCGTACTAGAAGTTCTAGCTAATGCTATAAGACAACAAAAGGAGATCAAGGGGATCCAAATTGGAAAGGAAGAAGTCAAACTGTCTCTATTTGCAGATGATGTGATAGTTTACATAAGCGACCCAATAAACTCTACCAGGGAACTCCTACAGCTGATAAACACCTTCAGCAAACTAGCAGGATACAAGATAAACTCTAAAAAATCAGTAGCCCTACTTTTTTCAGATGACAAAGAGATAGAGAAAGAAATCAGAGAAACATCACCCTTTACAATAGCCACAAGCAACATAAAGTATCTTGGTGTAACACTTACCAAACAAGTAAAAGACCTATATAACAAGAACTTTGTCGCTCTAAAGAATGAAATTAAAGAAGATACCAGAAAATGGAAAGATCTCCCATGCTCTTGGATAGGTAGGATAAACATAGTAAAAATGGCAATCTTGCCAAAAGCAATCTACAGATTCAATGCAATCCCCATCAAAATCCCACCAAAATTCTTCACCGACCTTTAAAGGATAATTATCAACTTTATATGGAAAAACAAAAGACCCAGGATAGCCAAAACAACCCTATACAATAAAAGAACTTCAGGAGGCATCACCATTCCTGACTTTAAGCTCTACTACAGAGCTATAGTTCTGAAAACAGCCTGGTATTGCCTTAAAAATAGACAGGCAGACCAATGGAATCGAATTGAAAACCCTGATATTAACCCACACACCTATGAACACCTGATTTTCGACAAAACAGCTAAAATTTTATAATGGGGCAAAGACAGCATCTTCAACAAATGGTGTTGGCACAATTGGATGAGGGTGTGTAGAAGACTGCAGATAGACCCATGTCTGTCACCATGCACAAAACTCAAGTCCAAATGGACCAAAGACCTCAACATCAATCCAGCCACATTGAACCTCTTAGAAGAGAAAGTAGGAGGTACCCTTGAACAAATTGGTATAGGAGACTGCTTCCTGAACATAACTCCAGGGGCACAGACACTGAGAGAAACAATTAATAAATGGGACCTCTTCAAACTTAGAAGCTTCTATAAGGCAAAGGATACGGTGGACAAGACCAAACGGCAGCCCACAGTCTGAGAAAAAATTTTCACCAATCCTATATCCGACAAAGGGCTGATCTCCAAAATATACAAAGAACTCAAGAAACTAGTCAACAAAACACCAAATACCCCTATTAAAAAATGGGGTACAGAACTGAAGAAAGAATTCTCAATAGAGGAAATCAAAAAGGCTGAAAGACACTTAAGAAAATGCTCCACATCCTTAGCTATCAGGGAAATGCAAATGAAAACAACTTTGAGATACCATCTTACTCCTGCCAGAATGGCTAAAATTAGAAACACCAATGATGACTCATGTTGGAGAGGATGTGGAGAAAGTGGAACACTCCTCCACTGCTGGTGGGAGTGCAAACTCATACAGCCATTTTGGAGATCAGTATGGCGGTTCCTCAGGAAAATGGGAATTAGTTTACCACAGGACCCGGCAATCCCCCTCTTAGGCATATACCCAAAGGATTCACATCCATGCAACAAAGACATCTGTTCAACTATGTTCATAGCAGCATTATTTGTAATACCAAGAACCTGGAAGCAACCTAGATGCCCCTCAATTGAAGAATGGTTAATGAAGATGTGGCACATCTACACAATGGAATACTACTCTGCAGAAAAAATAATGGTATTTTGAAATTCACAGGCAAGTGGATGGCACTTGAAGAAACCATCCTGGATGAAGTAACCTAGTCACAAAAAGAGGAACACAGTATGTACTCACTCATATATGGATTTTAGACCTAGATCAAAGGAAACCAGCCTATAATTCACACCACCAGAGGAACTAGGATACAAGGTGTATTCTAAGAGATTCATATAAAGTCCCTCACAGAACTGGTAATGGACAAGTCCCCCAGAGCTCAGGAGAAGTGGGGCGGGGGACAGCGAATGGAGAGAGAAGTAGGAGAAAATGAGGGGGAGGAAAGGAAAACATATGCAACCAGGAAGATTGAGACTGCTTTGGAATAGAAGACAGGAAGAAAGAGAGAGAGAGAGAGAGAGAGAGAGAGAGAGAGAGAGAGAGAGAGAACATAGAAGAGGTAGCCAATATTGGTTTGAAGATAAAATTGAACACAAAGAAAGGTCTAGGGAACTACAAGATTGCTGCCAACTAACAATTTGAGCTTCAGTGGAAAGTCTACCATAAATGCCCTTCCTGGAGAGTGAGATCAACAAATAACTTATCCATGGAGCCCTCAATTAATGTCTGTTGGAAACAGGAGCAAACACTCATACATAAACACTGAGTGGAAGTAGAACTCAGATGCAGATGGAGAGGACAAGAGCAGGAGGCAGAAACACATAGAGACAGCTTACCTGAACAAGGAGGAGCTAACGGGTCACCAGACTGATAGCTGGGAAGCCAGCATGGGACTGACTCAAGCCTGCCTGAATATGGGTCTCAGCCAAAAGGACTGAGCAGTCTAAGGGACCTCAGACAGTGGAGCCAGGATGTATCCCTGGTGCACAAAAGGACTTTGGGAACACATCCCCCATGGAGGGATAACTGCCTTAATCTAGAGACAGGAGAGAAGCCCTAGTCCCTACTGCACATGACCTGTCAGATCTACATGACCCCAATTGGATGGCATTCCCCTACATATGGAATTGCGGTGGGGGGATGGGAGGGAGGGTGGTTCGAGTGTATGTGAGAGGGTAGAGAGGGTAAAAGGGAGGGAAGAAGAATGGGAGGGAGGGAAGGAGGTACGGAGGGAGGGAGAGGGAACTGGGATCGACATGTAAAATAATAAATTAAATTTAAAAAAAATGCTTTAACTCCATAATTTAAGTTCAAGGACAAGTTACTGGGGAAAAGGATTTCTATTTTTGTTTCCACAGAAAATGAAAAGATGTGGATCCCTTCCAGACTAATGTGGTTTGATCAAGCCAGACCACCTGAAACAGAGTACCAGGTGATCCTACATTCAATACAGCTGGACAAAGTGGCCTTACAAACTACAGCCAGGATTTCTGCATCTTCTTCGAATCCCCCATGACAGTGCCCCTTACCAGCAGGAAGTAGTTTGGAAAAAACGCACCCCAAAACCCCAAAAATATCTTAAAAAATTTTTTTTCTCATTAAAATGGGTTTTTTTATATAAAATAAATAAGAAAAATGAGTGCCACACAAAAACAAAGTAGCATCCAAATTAAAGACACCATAGATTTACTGGAGCTCATAGACACCCACAAATGCTCCATTAAACACTACAAAGTGCATTCTTCTTGGAAGTCCATAAAAATTTTCTACAAAATAGGTTGTATATTAGGAAATAAAATAAGTTTTAAGAAATACAGGAAAATTGAAATAATTACATCTAGTTGATCATGATAGAATAAAAATCTAAATCCACATAAGAGAAGTAATGGTACACATGCAGTCACGTGGGAATAAAAAACATGCTACTGAATGATGATTACATTCTGAGTGAAATGAAGAAGAAAAATTTTAAAATGTGTAGAATCAAATGAAAAGGAAAGACAACAATGCCAAACCCCAGAGGACACACTCAAGGCAACTGTAATGACTAAATTAAAACTCAAATGCCTGCCCCTTCTGCATCTGGGGGATTCTCAACACAAACCTTCTTACACATGCAGGATCACAATCACAGCCACCACCACCTTCCACTACAACAGGCACATTTGACCTGTGAATCTGAGGACCATAAACAAGGGACTAGAGGTTGGGGCAAGGGTTGCTGGTTTCTAGAACAGCTCCAGAGCTCATGTTGTGCCTTCCAAGTGAACCAACCCATGAGAAAATCTAGCAGCTATGGCTTCCACCACCTGATAAGCTCCAGCTCTTTTCTGTCTTGTGAGTGCAGCTCTCCTGCAGCTGTCATTTTGTCCCCAACTGCTTGCCTCTACCTCTGTGGGTACAAATTCTGCATGGACAAGGCCCGAAATATCTTCCCCCTGGGAAACACTGCAACACAGACTCAGACCTAGGAGGCAATCATGCCAGCCACTGGAACAGTTTCCCAAATGTTGTGGTGTATGGAGGCCAGCTTCTCCTCCTCTGTGTGCATGCTAAGACTCCATAAGGGAGTGGGGTGGGGTAATGACTGGCATCCGAGAGTCAGACTGTGAGGTTGGTGGCAAGGGACCATGGAGAAATAAACTAATAGAGACAATGAGGAAAAGTGCCTGACTTAGGGTTTTCATTGCTGTGAAGAGACTCTATGACCACACCAACTCTAATAATAACAACAAAAAAAAACACATTTAATTGGGGTGCCTCACTTACAGTTTCAGATGTTCAGTCCATTATCATCATGACAGAGGGCCGGGCGGCATGTAGGCAGATGTGGTGCTGGAGCTGAGAGTGCGAGATCTTGCAGGGAATAGGAAGTCAAATGACACACAGGGTGGTGTTCTGAGCATAGGAAACCTCAAAGCCTGCCCCCAACAGTGACATGCTTCCTCCAACAAGTCATTACTCCAACAAAGCCACATCTCCTAATAGTGCCACTCCCTATGAGATTATGGAACCCAATTCCATTCAAACCACCACAGTGTCCTACCCAGTGCCCACACCAAAGCCCATGAAGGGGCACACTGAGGTCTGGGATGAGTGAGGACAGTGCCCAGCAGAGGGGCTTTCACTAGCTGTACCTGCAAGTCAAAGGCAGAAAGTTGGGAACAGAAGGACATACGTGACATTTCCTCCTTTGTATTTGATTGTGACTATATCTATGGGCTGTAGCTGCTACTGACCCTCAGATAATAATGAATCTAATAACGCCTTTTTAATGCCAGTGAGTTCTGGGTGTCATCTCCTTGGCCATATGAGTAGTGCCTTCCAGAAGGACTTTGGGCAAGTTCCCTAGGCCTCCGGCATACAGTTCCTAGCCCCATATCACATTGCTTAAATCTACAGATTATCTTCCCCATGCACCCTACCTTGGGCAAGAGAAGGAGTTTTGGATTTTTTTTTTTTTTTTTTTGGTTTTTGTTTATGTTTTTTGTGGTTTTTGTTTTTTGTTTCCCTAGGACAAAAGTTATGTTCCTTGAGCCCTTATGAGAAATTGAGTCAGGAGGATATGGTTTCCAGGGTGTATGCACAATCCTTGATGCCTATCACTCCAGGTGTATCATAATGGTCATGGACTCAATCTCTGAAATTGTAAGCAAGCCCACAGTGTAATGTTTTCTTTTATAAGGTGCATTAATAATAGTGTCTCTTCTCAATAATAGAAAAGTAGCTAAGACAATGGTCAACAAAGCTGCACCTGGGTATTCATATATATATATATATATGTGTGTGTGTACATATATATATATATGTATGTATGTTAATTTATTTTTTATTTTTATTTTACATATCGATACCAGTTCCCTCTTCCTCTCTTCCTCCCTCCCTCTTTCCCTTTCTCCCACCCTCTCATGCCCCCACCACCACCCTCCCCTTCCATCCTCCCCACTCCACATATAGGGTGATGCCCTCCAAGAGGGGTCATCTAAATCTGTCAAGTCATTTGGAGTAGGGACTAGGACTTCTCTCCTGTCTCTAGGTTAAGGGAGTAACCCTCCATGGGGGATATGTCCACAAGGTCCTTTTGTGCACCAGGAATACATCCTGGTTCCACTGTCTGAGGTCCCTTAGACTGCTCAGGCCTTCTAGCTGAGAACCATGTTCAGGGGGTCTGAGTCAGTCCCATGCTGGCTTCCCAGCTATCCGTCTGGGGGCTGTTAGCTCCTCCTTGTTCAGGTCAGCTGTCTCTATGTGTTTCTGCAGCCTGGTCTTGTCCTCCCTCTCTGTATCTGGATTCCAGTTCAGCTCAGTGTTTAGCTGAGGGTGTTTGCTTCTGTTTCCATCACCTACTAGATGAGGGCTCCATGATGGTGGATAAGTTAGTTGTTGATCTCATTATCAGGGAAGGGAGGGCTCCTCTTTTGTGCTCTGTCTTTGTCTCTCTCTCTCTCTCTCTCTCTCTCTCTCTCTCTCCTTTCTCTCTTCTATTCCTCCCCTGACTCAATCTCCCTAGTCCCACATGCTTTCCTCTCCTCCCCTTCTCTTTTTCCTAGTTCCCTCTCCACTCACTGCCCCTCTACTTCCCATGAGCTCTGGAGATCTTGTCCCTTCCCCCCTTCTGTGAGGGACCTTATATGTATCTCTTAGAATCTTCCTTATATCCTCGTTTCTCTGGCAGTGTGAATTATAGGCTGGTGATCCTTTGCTCTAGGTCTAAAATCCATATATGAGCGAGTACATACCCTGTTCCTCTTTTTGTGACTGGGTTACCTCATTCAGGATGGTTTCTTCATGTGCCATCCACTTGCCTGCAAATTTCAAGATTCCATTGTTTCTGACATTGGCATAAAACAAATATTCACATGGAAATGTTCCTCTTGTCACCTTTAAGTAATATAAAATGGAAACAATTTCATACTTATCACAATCTACACATGATATGATGTGATGTTTAGAGGCAATAGCATACAGCTGGTGTTGGGGAAACTCCTCTGCTTGGAAGGTTGAGCCAGACCCTGTCTGGCCTCTTTACAGATGGTATCCAAACTATCTGGATGTGAGCCCATGGATTCAGAGACCCTAGAAATCCAGAGGCAGGAGTGGAGGAGATTCTAGCCATTAACAGGCTTGGAAAATTGTAGAGCATAGAGGATGGGCACGAGGACATCATGTGGGGTAACGGTCATTACTACTTACTTCCATGGTTTTCTCTTGTGTAGTCATAGGTAAAAGATGAACACCAAGACAGGCTAATCAAGCATAGTATCCCTTTAAACTACAGTGGGATAAATAAGCATTCTGAGAAAAAAGGAAATGGTGGCAATCAGCAAACACCATAATGTGAACATTATTGACCTTCAACATTAACCTTTAATACCCCTCAGGTCTTCAAGATAATCTCTGATGTGGTAGATGGAGAACTTCTACTCAGGCAACCCCTAGAGTTGTTGGCCCAGATCATAGCCACTGTGTCACTAAAAATGGAAAATGTGAATATGTCAGCCCTAAGATACTGTCCCTACAGACTAGATATCGCCTATAATTGGCATTTAAAGCAATCTGTCCTCCACTTGTAGAGTGTTACACCCCTATGGCAGTAACCCTGGCACACCTGTTCCCAGGGGGAAATTCCTCCTTTCTTTTCTTTCTTTTTTTTTTTTTTTTTTTTTTTTTTTCTTTTTTTCCTCCATGCTGTCCTGGAACTCTCTTACTCTCTATGAAGACAGGCTGGCGTTGAACTCATAGAGATCTTTCTGACTCTGCTTCCTGACTGCTAGGATTTAAGATATGTACCACCACACCTATTTGAAACTCCTCTTTTAATTTACTGTATTAAATCCCAACCAGAGTCTCATGAGTCTGGAGGTAAAGGATGAAAATCCTCACACTATCCACTTGTGCGTTCGGAGTCAGACAATGATAACATTAAGACCCTGCAGACTTAAACTGGGGACAGGGGTAGATATCCTGTTAGAGAACACTGACCATGTTGTTTCCACCACAAATACAAAGCACTTATTGAGTTCCCACTGCAAGTATGTCTCTGTTTTTCAGTTCTGTGGTTGCATACTGAATTTCCAAATAGCATGCCAAGAACATGCTTTAGACTTTTAATAGTTACTACATTTTTAAACAGTTTGAGTATGGATATTTTTTATGATGATATGAATTGGTCTTGGGGCTCCATGCAGATGTTCTGCTGATGAACTATACTCACAGCCCAGTGTGGAATGACTTAAATACAATTAAACTAATCTTTCAGGAATGTGTCTTAGTAAGTCTGAGTAAATTCTTAAGATATGCAGCTGCCACTACATTGGATCTTGAATGTTTCTTTCACCCCAAACACTTCCCTCACGCCCTTCTGAAGTCATTGCCATGAAAATGCTCCAAACCCCTCCATCTTACTTTTCTCCCAGCTGTAGTGTGCCTTGTCTTGGAATCTGATGGAATTTTTTGTGATTGGCTCTTCCACTTCACATACAGTTTTGAGATTCGGGTTGTTTCCTTTAATCGTAGACTTCATGTATGCTCACACTGCACTTTATTACTCAGCAGTATTGCACATCTGAGTGGCTTCCATTTCTCAGTTCTTATTTTCCAAGATGGATTTCACTATGTGGTCCAAGCTAATCTTAAACTCCATCCTATGCGTCTACCTCCTAAATACAGGAATTAGAGAAAAGCAACACCAAGCCTAGGTCTTTGTTCCCTTTCACAAAGCTGTTATGACATTTTCAGACATGATTTTCTGTAATCAGGAACTGCACAGAACATTAGTGCCCTCGGTCAGTGGTGTGGCTAGAGTGCAGCTGGGGTAAGTCTGAGGTGTCCACATGGCCACCTAGGGCTCAGATAGCACCATCACTTACATAGTCTTTCACCCACCTCTTTACTTCTCCTTTCAGTCAGCAGTCACAAAGAACAATCTGCATGGTATTTACTATTAAGCCTTCCAGGAGCCTGCTCTTGTTGTACAGTAAGTACAGTAAGTTCCCCCAGGAAGCTGTGAACATATATGCCCCCAGAGGATGCTTGCCTTCCCTCACACTCTCCCTGGTTCAGGTCCCTTCCTCGCGTCTATTTTTTTCCACTCTCTCAGTCCTTCCTCTGACTTTGTAGACCCTCTTTTCCTGGGGCTGTCTTTTTGAGAGCACTGCCCATCTCTCCCTTCTAGGTGTCCAGTAGCAAAAACAGACATTAGAAGTATCCTAGTTCATTCATGCTGTTGTCATATGTGAATTTTTCACCATCTGACTTACACAGAGTTTATTGCTATCTGATCTGGAGGATCTGGTCATGGGGCCACAAGGCTCACTTTCAGGGAGGACATGGCCTCTGGTTCTCAGGTGTCACCTCTTCACTGGGTCCTCGCATAACAGATAAGGAAACAAGATCACCTAATCCTTAAGGGCAGTTAAAAGTATTTGCTGCTCCTCTAGCGGGCCCAAGTTCCATTCTGAACATCCTAATTAATGGGCCCACACAACTGACTGTGACTGTGCCCCCATGGGCACCCACACATTCGGTACTCACACATACATAGAGATATACACAGATACAATTAAAACTGAATCTTGTTTTAACACTCCGTTAGCTCTTCTTCTGTTGCTATTTAAAAAAAATGTAAAGCTACAACTTTTAAAGAGCTTCTTTTAGCTCCCAATTTGAGAGGCCAAATTCCAAGGTGAGTCCTACCATTTACTGGGCAGCCTGTGAGGGTACACTGGGCAGCCTCACAACATCATGAGGAAACGGGGAGAGAAATCACCAAGAATTGTAGAGGTGAGCACATGAAGTGGGTCTGTTTATTCCAATCCACACCATGAGGACCATGAGAACTGAGTTATTCCCTGCCAAGAGCAGTACCCCAACACCTAATTACTGCTTAATAGAGCATACTTTCTAAAAACTCTCTTAAGCAGATCCGGCTCTATCACTGAACCTCAGTATTCCTCAGAATGCAACACAATCTACATTAAATTAAATTAGTCTCTTAGGAGTACTGGGACACACCTATAATTCCAGCATTAGTGGGGGCAGGTAGGAGAGTGATACATTCAAGGACAATCTGAGCTACATAACAAGTTCAAGGTCAACCTCAGCTCCAGAGAGACTGTGCTAATTTTTTTTATCACTGTGACAGAACACCAGAAAGAAAACAAATGGGGGATGGGAGTAAGAGTGTATTTAGACTCAGGGTTCGAGGCATATAGTCCATCATGGCACGGAAAGCAGGGCAGCAGGGCTCCACTCTGAGATGGTTGGAGCTTTAGGCATCTGTGTACATCATAGCAGCAGTCCAGACACAGAGTCCTTCTTTTAGCAATGATCCACAACTTCTCAACACCGCACTACCTGCTGGTAATCGAGTGCTCGTCCATGCAGCTGTGAGGGACATTTCAGACACCAACCCCAAGAAACCCTGTCTCAAAAACAAAGCAAGCAAACAAACAAAAAGTTTCTTTCAGATGGACCACTTAATTAATCTGAGTAACCTATGATGTGCAACCACCGCATCAAGTTTAGAGTGTTTCTTTTACTCCCGAGGCTTTCCGCTTGCCTCTCACAGTCTTTCATTGCCTGGAACCCTGCTGCAAAGCAAGGTTAGTTAGGGTTTCTGTTGCTGTGAAGACACACCACGACCACAGCAACTCTTATAAAGGAAATCATTTGACTGGAGCTGGCTTACAGTTCAGAGATTTAGTCCATTATCATCATGGAGGGAAGCAGGGTGGTACATAGGCAGACATGGTGCTGGAGAGATAGCTAAGAGTTCCACAAGAAACAGTCATCCATTAGACCTGACTTGAACATCTGAAATCTCCCTCCCAGTTACACACTTCCTCTACCAAGGCCATACATACCTACTTCAACAAGACCACACTTACTAATGAAGAACATTTTTATTCAAACCACCACAGCAACCATGCAATTACTTTTGCTACTATAATGGACCTTGCCTTGAATCCAATATAAATGGAATGTTTTGTTACTGGCTTTGTCATTTCACATGTTTTTGTTTCCTTAGTAAAGGCGTGTGTTTATATGGGGTGTGTGTGTGTGTGTGTGTGTGTGTGTGTGTGTGTGTGTGTGTGTGTGTAGAGGACAACTTACAGGAGTAGGCTCTCCTTCTGCCATGAGAGTTTTAGGTATCTAACTCAGGTTGATAGTCTGGGTGGCAAGTGCTTTTACCCCTTTGCTTTCTTTTATCAAAGCATGTCATGATTTGTTTGAGTTGGTGTGGCTTGTTTTGTCTAATGCTTGTTTACTGGTTTGTTTGTGCATATGCCTATGTCCATGCATATTAAGAATCTCTTTGTAGGCCAAGCTTGTTCTGAATTCGTAACAATCCTGCTTTGGTCCCCTGAGTGCCAGATTTATAGGCCTGGGCTTTCAAGCTCCTGTGTTGGTTCTCTGTTTCTCTATCTCTGTCTCCCTCTATGTATGTATGTGTGTCTGTCTGTCTGCCTCTTCTCTGTCTCTATCTCTCTTTCGTGTGTGTGTGTGTGTGTGTGTGTGTGTGTGTGTGTGTGTGTGTGTATGAGAGAGAGAGAGAGAGAGAGAGAGAGAGAGAGAGAGAGACCTAGGTACAACCATGTGCAGGTATCCTTACCTTTATTTATAGGCACATATAAAGACAAAAGATTGATGCCAGGATGTTATCTCTAATCACTACTCCACATTATCTTTTTTAGCTGAGGTTTATGACTGAACCTGGATCTTGTGCATTTTACTCTAGCCATCCAAGCTTGGCTGTTTTTAATAAAGCTTTATGGATATTTACACACACACAACTTCCTGTGATCATATTTGATATTTGGAGTTCAGACCTAGAACTGAGTCACTGAGTCATAAGTCAAATGTGTTTAACCTTTAAAGAAATTGTGGGGCTAGGAGTTGCTCAGTGGTACAGAACAATAGCTTAGAGTAGTGTTTCTCAACCTGTGGGTAGCAACCCCTTTGAGAGTCCAATGACCCGTTCACAGGGGTCCCATATCAGATATTCTGCATATTTGCCTTTCGGCACATATTTGTACTGTTGTAGGATATACTAAAGAAGACTGCTTGGACATGGGTTTAAGCCAATAAGAAGTCTTTATTAGCCAGCTGGCAACTACATGGGATGCTTGGGATCCCAGTGTAGCCCCAAGCCTTTCTCAGGATGAGCTTTTAAACACACACACACAAAATGACCTTTATTTACATACTTCAGTTAACATAAACAGTCAAAAGTAGAACTACCGAAGTAAAAAAGCAAGTTTAGTACATTGAGAAACTTTCTCATAACTACAGACTTTGGTGGATTAAGTGTTTGTTTTAGTTTTGGCAAGTGTTTCTATCTATATGCTGAGTTTTATAGCCTAAACAGTACTTTCACCATGGAGTCAGTTGTTCTAAGGTCTCAGGGACTACTAAGGTCTGGGGCCCTGTTGCAACATTACTATACAAAACAGTAGCAAAATTAGTTATGAAATAGCACTGAAAATAATTTTGTTTGGGGATCACTACAATATAAGGAACTATATTAAAGGGTCACAGCATTGGGAATGTTGAGAACCACTGGCTTAGAATGGTGGAGCAGAGCTTTCTGGAAGGCTGTATGCTTTGAATCTGCATCCAATACCTGGTGGGTTTTCTTGCATGTTCAGGATTCATGGGTCTAGGAGTCAATGAGGAAAAAGGGAATGGTACTACTCACAGGCACCTGTAAATGACACACTAGCAAAGGTTTTAATTCCTGTTTGCATGACCTAGAAGTTTTAGTTCCAGAGTCCAGCATGTTCCTGCAAGGAGACACAGCCTGCATTTCACTGGACTGGACACTACAACTTTCCCTTGGTCAATTTGAGCTCCTGATTCCTTTCAGTCAACAGCCTGTGAATAGAGTATTAGTGGGGATAACTGGCCAGACTATCAAAGGGAAGTTAGACTGCTTCTCCAAAACAGAGCTAAGAAAGAGCTTGACTGGAGTTTGAGAGGCACTTTAAGGCATTCCTTGGTAATACTGTGTCCAGTTATTAAGGCCAATGGGAAACTAGCTCAATCCAGGAAGAATTATAAATGGTCCAGATACTTCATGAATAAAGGTTTAAGTTACCCTCCATACAAAGTATGAAGACCTGTTTAGGTACTCGATTAAAGAAGAGGGGATATAAAATATGGTTTTAAAAAAAGTACAAATACGAGATGTAGTAGTTTGAATAAAAATGGCCCCATAGGGGGTGACACTATTAGGAGATTTGGTCTGTTGGAATGGGGTTGCTTTGTTGGAGGAAGTGTGTCACTGGGGGTGGGTTTTGAGGTCTCAAATGCTCAAGCCTGGCCTGTGTGACTCAGTCTCTTCCTGCTGCCTTCAGATCCAGATGTAGAAATCCCAGCTCCTTCTCCGGAACCACGTCTGCCTGCACATTGCCATGTTCCACAACACACTTCCCACTGTGACAATAATGGACTAAACCTCTGAAACTATAAATTAGCCCCAATTAAATGTGTTTCTTTTTTATTTTTTTTATTTTTTATTTTACATGTTGATCCCAGTTACCTCTCCCTCCCTCCCACCCTCTCTTCCCCTTCACATGTACCCAGACCACCCTCCCCTCACATCCCCCCCACCCCAACTCCACCTGGATGGCATTGTAAATCTGTCAAATCATTTGAAGTAGGGACTAGGACTTCTCTCTTTTCTCAAGGTTAAGGGAGTATCCCTCCATGGGGGATGTGTCCACAAGGTCCTTTTGTGCACCAGGAATACATCCTGGTTCCACTGTCTGAGGTCCCTTAGACTGTTCAGTACTTCTAGCTGAGACCCATATTCAGGGGGTCTGAGTCAGTCCCATGCTGGATTCCCAGATATTAGTCTGGGGGCCCATTAGCACCTTCTTGTTCAGGTCAGCTGTCGCTATATGTTTCTGCAACATGGTCTTGTCCTGTCCCTCTGCACCTGGATTCTAGTTCAACTCAGTGTTTAGTTTGGGTGTTTGATCCTGTTTCCAACAGGTACTAGATGAGGGCTCCATGATGGTGGATAAGTTAGTTGTTGATCTTACTATCCGGGAAAGGCATTTATGGTAACCTTTCCATGGTTGCTCAGATTGTTAGTTGGCAGCTGTCTTGTAGGTCTCTAGACCTTTCTTTAGGTTCAGTTTTCTCTCCAAACCAATAATGGCTCCCTCTTTTATATTCATTCTCTCTCTCTCTCTCTCTCTCTCTCTCTCTCTCTCTCTCTCTCTCCTATTCCTACCCTGACTCTATCTTCCTAGTCGCACGTGTTTTCCTCTCCTCCCCTTCTCTTTCTCCTACTTCTCTCTCTATTCACTGCCCCACCCACTTCCCATGTGCTCTGGGAGACTTGCCCTTCCCCCTTCTATGAGGGACTTTATATGAATCTCTTAGAATACACCTTGTATCCTAGTTCCTCTGGTGGTGTGAATTATAGGCTGGTGATCCTTTGCTCTAGGTCCAAAATCCATATATGAGTGAGTACATACCATGTTCCTGTTTTTGTGACTGGGTTACCTCACTCAGGATGGTTTCTTCTAGTGCTATCCACTTGCCTGTGAATTTCAAGATTCCATTATTTTTTTTCTGCAGAGTAGTAATCCATTGTGTAGATATGCCACATCTTCTACATCCAGTCTTCAGTTGAGGGGCATCGAGGTTGCTTCCAGGTTCTTGCTATTACAAATAATGCTGCTATGAACATAGTTAAACAGATGTCTTTGTTGCATGGATGTGGGTCATTTGGGTATATTCAGTATTCCTTTATAAGGATTGCAGTGTTCATGGTTTCTCCCCACAGCAACTTTGAAGTAATTTTTCCTAACTGGCTCCAAGCTCTGCACTCTGCATGCCACTGTACCCCTGGCATGGCTTTATATCAGTTAAGCTGCATTCCTCTCTCTTTTTACTCCCTCCAATCCAGAAAGTCCTCTTCTCACACCTGTTCTGAACAGTAAATCTCTCTCTTAATCCTTCCCTAACAGCTCTGATTCTCTCTTGCCCTTTTATGTGTTTTATAGACAGGAGTTCAGCTTAAACTCAGGAAGCAGGACAATAGCACCTTTGACTGAGATACTGGGTGGGGCCCCTCCTACCAGGGATTATGTTAAAACAAACTCAACTTACTGCATTAACTACAACATTAACCTTGACTACAGATTTGTCAGCACATATCTATACAGACACCAAACACATGTTCTGTATCATGCATTTCCACATGGAAGGAAAGGAGTCCTGACTGCCAAGAACTCATGTAGAATTGATAGCACCACAAGTTTTTGAGACAGGTCTCCTTGTATATCCCTGGCTGTCCTGGAACTTGCTCTGTAGACCAGACTGGCCTTGAACTCAAAAAGAATCATCTACCTCTGCCTGCCAAGTGCTGGGATTAAAGAAATGCACCACCACCGCTCAGCTTTTTCCTTAGAGGGAAGCTGTCCTCTATTACCAGGGGCACCAAGAATTTAATTCTGTCATTACTGGCCTAGGAAATCCTATCCTAAGGTTGACAGAGGGACTAAATTTCCACCCATAAGCCTTTCTTTGATCCTTCTTGTGTTACACATTTACTCTCCTTTTTTCTTTTCTGATAATATATATATACATATATGTATATATGTATATATATTATCCAATATATATCCAATAATATATCCAATATATATATATATATATCCAAAGAAAGAGTAACCTCATGTCAAGGTTGGTTTATTAAGGGTGAAAAAATAATTTTACCTGAAAAAGATTTGCCCCTAATCTCCTCTCACACTTACTTGAAGATTTGTCTCTTGTCAGAAATCTCCATGAGGTTACCCAGTCTTGCCTGACATGCAAGAAGGGACATCAGGATGCTGCCTTTTGGGGTAAATCTAACCAGCACTGGGGAGTTGATTTTACCCACAAGCCACCCATTAAAACAACAACAAAAAAAACAACAAATATTTACTGGTTATGGTAGAAACATTGTTGAGATAGGTAAAGGCTTTTCAATGAAAATCTAAAGGGGCTGCTTTGCTGATTAGTTGAAGCTATAACTGGATGTCTACGTCTTCCCCAGCCTGTCTATATGTGTCACCTATCTGTAAGCATGTGTGCCTACTTCTTGAGTCCCATATTGCCTGGGTGCCTACTAGCACGTGCCTACTACTGGGTGCCTACTAGCATGACTCGTGTACTGATGGATAAAATAAGTAACATCTGCCTAAAAAAAAAAAATATGAACCAGGCGCAGGAGAGATGGCTCACAGGTTAAGAGCATTGGCTGCTCTTCCAAAAGTTATGACTTCATCTCCCAAAAACCACATGCTTGCTCACAACCATCTTAAATAAGAGCTGGTGCCCTCTTCTGGTGTGCAGGCAAACATACAGGTAGAACACTGTATATGTAAAAATAAATAAAATCTTCAAAAAAAAAAAAAAATGAACCAGGGGTGGGGTAGGAAGGGAAGAAGTGAAAGAGAGCGAGAACATGAAAGCAAAATTGGGGCTGGAGAGGCGGTTCAGTGATTAACAGCACTTGCTTCTCTTGCAGAGAAGCAAGAAGTTCCGTTCAGCTACATGGCAGCTAATAATCATTACTCTAGCTCCAGGGAATCCAACACATTTTGGGGGCTCTATGAGCACCAGGATCAAACAAAGTACAAATTCATAACAATTAGGTAAAACCTTACAATAAATTTAAAAAAATGAAAATATTTAAAAATCAAAGTAGAATATTGAGAGGGAAGGGGATTCTGGGGATAAGTGAGATTAAAAACACTGCATATGTGTATCAAGTGTCATAATAAAACATTATTGTGTAATAATAAAAAATACCAAAAACAAAAAATTGCCACAATTGAGGAGAGCTTCACTGAATTAGCCATGGCTTCACGGGGAAGGTATGTGTGGACTTAGGATCACTACTGTTACAGAAGAGGGACCTGAATGCAGACTCAGTGAACTACGACTGAAAAAAGCAAGGAATTTTGGAGAAAGGGTGTGCTCAGAGCACCCTGTAGTTACTCAGGCTCTTCCAATATCAAGAGGACAACTCTCAAATATTCATTCCACTCATCTGTGGGAATCTTACAGTACACACTTTAGAAAAGCAGCCTTTTTAAGGCTCAGGCATTATGCTGGCCTGCACCTGTCACCTGACAGAATGAACACGGGCAGTAACCTGGTCAGCATGCAGGTGCAAAGACCCCTCTAACAGAACGACCCTCACACACAAGTGCGCTATTTCCTGTTCTCTTTCCCCCTGTTCCCCTGGGGCAGACAGGACTTTTCCTGTATCCTTCTGTCCCCTCTCTGTCTCTCTGTCTCTTTTCTCTTTCCATCCCTTCCCTTTCTAATAAAACTTCTCACTTAATCTATGTCTGTCTGCCATGTTTCTCTCTCCACCTCGATCACCCTCACCTGCCATAGAATACACGAAGGTTCCTAAAGCTTTATCCTAACAGCCATGGCTTCCATGGCTTTATGTTCCTTCCTCTCTGCCCAATGCCCACACTGGGCCTGTGACTCCAAGAACAGTAAACATGGTGATTCCAGATTTGAAGTGAGGGCTGCAGGTATCCACAATGAACTTCTGAAGTCCTGCTGTGCCTTGCAATGAGGCCAAAAAAGGAATGCACAAGAGCATTGGCCCCACCTGCTGAACTCAGGCTCCTGTCAATTGTGCCTACTCATCACAGCTCTCCTGCAACTTTGCCCTGCCCACAGAGCTCCCGCCTATAACCCTTAGGGTCCAAATATCTGTCTGGGCAAAGCCCACATGTTCGGTTTCCTGCTGATGCCACACAGTGCATCCCAAAGCAGCACAGACTCAGACCTCAGAGATGACATGGGACAAACTTCCTGGTTGGCTGAATGTGGTGGCCTTTGGGCTTCTGTTTCTCCTCCGAGTGCAAGGTGAGGCTCCATATGTGGGTGGTGTGAACCAGAGTTGCCAATTTTGACAGAGTCAGAAGCTGAGACTGTGGTAGGGAAGGTAGCAAGTAGGGAGGAGCAGGTAGAAATGACAAAGTGGGAAAGTGACCCCTGTATCCCAGAGTCAGTGATGCCTGAGGACTCTCAATAGTAAGGAGAGTCTCCTGACAAGTACTGGGCATGAAAGTCAGAAGTACAGAGGGCTGGAGAGAGAGAGGCAGATATGGCATGCTCCCATCTGTGTGTGCTGATCCTGTGACTTTAGCTGCTACTGGCCTGTGGATAATAATAAAATTAACCCACCATTCTGCTGCCATTGAATTCCAAATGTGTCACTCCCCCCCCCCAACAGAGAAGCATCCAGGTAGACTACTCCAAAAAGTCCTGGGAAAGTTTCCTGGCTCTCAGTCATACAGTTTTCCTGCCCTACAATGGTTGCCCAACTGAGATCCCAAGGTTCCTGTCCCCATTTTTCAGACCTTTGAAAAAGACACAACTTGGCATCCAAGAATATGCTCTGGGCCTGCCAGAGAGTCTTCAGGCTTATGAAAAGGTGAGCCATGAGAGGACTGTGCCCAGAGTCTGTGTACACCCCTGAGGCTCTTGTCTATTGTTGTCCAGGTTCTAAGATTTACTGGGGACTTCTGGACAGGAAGATCTTCCCAACTCACACTTAGTTTATTGAACTCTTCACATTTGGCTTATTGAACTCTTAATTGTTCTTGTTTGGATCCTGGGTTCAGAATCACTGATAATTGTAAGAAGACACAGAGTTGTGTCCTATCCAGGCAAGGCTCTTCCATGGGGACGTCAAGATAATATATTCTGGGTAAGGCAGAGAAGGCAGAAGGCTTCTCAACTGCAAGCCAGCCTGGGCTACATAGCAATAACCTATGGGAGGTGGTGGAGATAAAAGTAGAGATGTGTTAAAACAGAATACCATGACAATTTCAGAATCATTACTAATCTGGAAGAGAGTACTTCTGAAGTAAATTTGGACAGCAATTCTTACAACAACAAATTCTGAAATTTAAAGTATCACATAAAAGGTCATACAGCAATCTAAATCAAGGAGGCATTTTGGTTTTTAAATATGTCATGCATGATATTTGCTGAGATTTAACTACAGGATAATTTTCTACTATTTCTTTTTCACTTTTCATTTGTACATATGGTTGTTACAAAGACACTGACTCTTGAGAAACCTACATGTATGATTAGAGTGGTGTATTCCTTTCCCCATGTGTCAATCTAACTCAGGATCTCTGTTTAATAAACTCCATGACCCATTTGAAACTGGAAAAAGGAAAATGTTGGTAGATTTGTTTTTATTTTCACATGTATGGCTGTGTTCTTCTGCCTCCGGACCAGAAAGATACTTCACTTCAATATGTGGGATTATGAGGAGAGCTTCTGTTGGTGGGTAAAGCATCCTGGATGTAGCCTGACTCTTATCAGATTAAGTTCAGCAGGCTTTGTGTGTCACTGTAGCAGTGACAGGTATTAGTGACCCATGTCCTCAGTGAGCTATATGGACAGACATGTCATGTGGCATGGTATCCTGTAGACAGCATGTCAGCTGGTGACTGGGGGGAGCCTTCAGCTTTGTAAAGAAGTTGGCAAATTGACCTCTGATCCCTAAGATTGGTCTTCATTACCTGGTAGCACATCAAGAAGCATCAAACATGCAACCCATGTTTATCAGGTGTGGAATATCCTCACTTCTTGTGGAAACAGGACAGATCTGCCACATTCTGCTACATTGGAGCATGATGCAGTGGAGACAAGTTGCCAGGGGTACTTGGAAAAGACTGAGTTGAGGATAACAAGAAAGTAACAACATCCATAATGTGAAGATAGATGATTGAGCAAACCGAACCTGGATACCATATGTTATTTACAGGTGAAGACTCAGCCAGCCCCATTAGGACTACACACACAGGACTGGTGCAGGGAAGACTTGTCCACTTGAATGACACCAGAGAGGCTGTCCAAACCTTCCTGGGAATCCCCTTTGCCAAGCCACCTCTAGGAAAGCTGAGATTTGCACCCCCTGAGGCTCCCGAACCATGGAGTGGCGTGAGAGATGGGACCTCCTACCCACCTAGGTATGTTCTCCTGAGACCCAGGACTGTGTAGTTGCTCAGACATCTGAGACAAACTGCTGTGCTTTCTCCATCTCAAGCCCTCAGCCGCATTCTCTCTGTGATGGGGATACACTGCAGATGCCAGAGAAAAAGCCAAAATGATGATAGTTTCTTAGCAAATTCACCCTCCACAATCACTGTGCCAACCCATGAATATCCAGGTACTATTGGCCAAGATATAAATATATGTCTTCCAATTAGAGATTCTGCAAGAGAATTCAGTTCCTTGAGAGTCTGGATATGAGGTGAAGGAAGTCCCACCACAATGTTTACCCCAATACCCTGGATGTAGAATGTACAAAGAGAAATGGTATAATTATACACACCAATAGTTTTCACAGAAACTCATGGAAATGCCAACATCCCGTCATCAGGAAGAGTGGGATTTAAGGCTCCTATCCATCTGGCAGCCTCACTGGAATTTGAACTCCAGTTTTCCCAAAGCCTGGGACCTTACCTTGTTTGGAAGAGATTTTGGAGTAGAATCTCATGTTATCAGAACTTCAATGGGCCACAGAGAAGAGATTTTGATGCCTGAGAGCATTTGCTCTCAGGGCCTGTTTTTACCTACTGCATATCTCATAAAATAATTGTCATTGTCCCCAGGTGCTTACAAAATTCTGAAACAGAGAATGTAAAGAGTCTGGCAATGATGAAACTCAGCGTGACTCCCATCTCTACATCGGAGGACTGCCTGTATCTCAACATCTACACACCAGCTCATGCCCATGATGGTACTAACCTGCCTGTGAGAAGCAGACCATACATAGCTCTGGGGATGGGCATTTCTTCAGGATGATTAGAAGAGCCAAAATCAATCTGAGCTCCAAGAAGGATGGATCCTTTTCTACATCCATTCTTTTTATTGGGGAATTGAGTCTGTTGGCATTGCAGTATAACAATGATGAATGTTACTTCCTAATATTTTGTTGGGGGTGGTAGTGATATTGGTGATGGCAGTGATGTGTGTGTGTGTATGTGTGTGTATGTGTATGAGTGTGTATGTGTGTGTGTGAGAGAGAGAGACAGACAGATAGACAGACATACCAGACCAGACAGACAGACAGACACAGAGTCTGAGAGATTCTTTTTATTTTGCTAGGATAGATTATTTCCTGTGTTTTCATGTGTGTAGTTCATCTCCTTGGTTTGGATTTTGCCTCTAGAAACTTCTGTAGGGCAGATTTGTACATAGATATTGTTTAAACTTGCCTTCATCTTGGAACATTTTAATTTCTCCATCTATGATTATTACAAGTTTTGCTGGGTATAGTAATCTTGACAGGCATCTTGAAAAATCTCTTGAAAAATCAGGTGTAAGTCTCATAGATATGCCTTTGTGTGTTAGTCTTTTCCCTACAGCTTTTAATATAATCCTTTGTTCATGTCTAGTGTTTTGATTATAATATGGCAAGGGGACTTTTATGGTCCAATATATTTGCTGTTCTGCATGGTTCTAGAACATTTATAGGTATTTCCTTCAAACAGGAAATTTTACTTCTGTGATTTTGTTGAAGATATTTTCTAGGACTTTGACTATTTTATATTCTCCTCCTTCCTCTATTCATATTATTCTTAGACTTCTTCTTTCCATAATGTCCCAGATTTATTGTTAGATTTCACATTTTCCTTGACGAATGTATCAATTTCTTCTATCATATCTTCCATGCCGGAGATTCTTTCTTCTGTCTTTTATATTCTGTTGGTGAAGATTTCATCTGTACTTCCTATTAACATTACACATTTTTTTTCATTTCCAGGATTCCCTCAGCTTCTGCTTTCTTCAGTGTTTCTATTTCCACTTTCAGGTTTTGAAACCTGCCCCCATCATACCACACACACACACACACACACACACACAAACACCTAGTCTTTCTTTATGGGATTTAGTCATTTCCTCCAATTGTTTGTTTTCCTGGAATTCTTTAAGTAGTTTATTCATTTCCTTTTAAGGACCGCTATCATCTTCATACCGTTGGTTTTAAAGTCTTTTTTTTTTTTTCAGCTATGTTGAAATATTCAGGATGTGCTGTGGTAGGATAGCTGGGCTCTGTTGGAGACATATTGCCCAGGCTGTTATTGCTTGGACCTACTCATCAGGGTTTAGGAGTGACCACAGGTCTCAGTATTGGTTTCTGGGTGTGTCTTTGTGTGTTGGGTGTTTTGTTCCTTAGTTTCTGTTTGCACACTGGGTTTTCATAGTGTGTTGTCTCCTTTACTGACATGTTCAGCCAGTGTGTACACAGGGAATGATTGTTGGTGCTGGAGGCTGGGAAAGGGCCAGGAGGAAGATGGTCTGTTGCAATGCTATGGGTGACCCTGAGAACTGGGGAACAGAGAGAGGGAAAATGGTCCACAGCAGTCTACCTGGTCACCTGCCAGGTATAGGCTACAGTTGAGGAGGGAATATCTGCACAAGATGGTGATTGGAATAGAGTAGTAAGTTTGGAAGGGAAAGCCAGTAGAGGGGCAGGGGTATGAGGGACTCACAGCAGTGGGAGACAGGTTGAGGGAAGCTTCAACTGGTATTCTGTTGCACTGCTGGGGAACCCTGAGAATCGGGGGGTAACAGAGAGTGGGGAAGATCCTTAGGCACCCTACCGGGTCCCACAGGTCTGGTATTAAAGGCTTACATCACAATGACCAGCTATGTGCCAATGAATTTTGTTAATAATAATGGAGAGTCACTGATGAAAACACCCCTCTTCATTTCAAAGGCTCTGAGAGTAAAGGTGTCATTATTCCATATTTAGAGACATTAATCTAGGCTTCAGTCTTTAGAGATGTAGAGGGGCTGGCAAGTATACTGATGATGTTAGGACCCTGTCTGTGGCCCAGGTGAGGATGTCCTGAGGAGTTTTGTCTGTGTGTCTATGTACACTGAGACAAAGCATGAGGTAAAGTAGAAGATACCCCAGGTGGAGTTTGAGCTGGGTGGGAAGTTCCTGTCATCTGACTTGATTTCCACAGGTGATGGTATGGATCCATGGTGGTGGACTAGTAACGGGCATGGCTTCTGTGTATAATGGATCCATGCTGGCAGCCCTTGAGGATGTGGTGGTGGTCACTATCCAGTACCGTCTGGGTATCCTAGGCTTCTTCAGGTGAGTCTAGGGCTGACCTGTGCTGTGCAATAGAGGATAAACAGAAATAAGACAGCCCTGTGATTCCTTCTCTGCCACTCCTCAGCACTGGAGATCAACATGCCAGAGGCAACTGGGGCTACCTTGACCAAGTGGCCGCCCTACGCTGGGTCAGGCAGAATATCGCCAATTTTGGAGGCAACCCTGACTGTGTCACCATTTTTGGACAGTCTGCAGGAGGCACAAGTGTGTCTTCACATGTTCTATCCCCCATGTCCCAAGGACTCTTCCACAGAGCCATCATGGAGAGTGGGGTGGCCCTGGTTCCTGTACTGATCTCCAACACTTCTGACATGGTCTACACAGTGAGTCTCTCCACCCATCCTACTGATGACCCTACAGCCTCAGTCCCCTCCTTCTGATGCTCTGGGAGTTTTATCAATCGGGAAAACAAGCAGCTTCTTTCGGGAGATTCTGAGAGACTCATGGGTTAGAAACTACTTCTTTCTACGTTACACAGGCTGGGAGTAAGAACCATGCATAAGTACCTTGTAGTGTCCATCATTTTCAGAAACTAGTATGTATGTGATGATGATATGGCTCAATACATAGAAACATAAAGGCCTGAGTTCCAATTCCCCCCAAAACCACAAAAAGCTGCATGTAGTAATAAGTGTGTAATCCTAATATTCCAATGGTGAGATAGGAGGCAGAGACCAGAGAATTCTTGAAGAGTCGCTAGTTACATTGACACCTGTAGACAGGAAAAAGTAATAAACATTCATTTCTCAAACAAAACAGAAATGCGGACTAGCGACCTCTAATATTTAGACACCAACCTAACTCATGCATGTACACACATAGCTTATTTTTAAAGTGTTTAGGTAGAATGACCCCTCTGGCTGTCACATCTGAGCAACAAGAAAATGGGAATTTCATGCTAACTCTAAACCTCCAGCACAAGATATGATGTGGTATCAGGACACAATGTCATTCAACTAGAATTGGGAAAACTCCTTGCCTAAAAAGATGAATCAACTCCTACCTGATCCCTTACAGACAGTGGCCAACTTATCTGATTGTGAGGCTGTGAACTCAGAGACCCTGGTGCACTGTCTGAGAAACAAGAGCGAAGAGGACATTCTGACTATTAACCAGGTTGGAGGAATAATGTGACTTAGAGGACCGGTTCAATGAGATGTCAGACAATCAGCCCTTATTACACTAAATAAACTATGTCTGCACTATAATTTGGTATGCTTTATATCATGTGCATAAAATGAATACCAAGGTATCCTAATAAATGTACTCTCTCAGGGGTAAGAAGCATCTTGGGACAGTGAAATGGGGGGATGGGGATAGGGTTTCTCAGTGAATAAATAATATGTATTGACATTCACCATTGAACTTGGATGCCCATCAGGTCTTCAAGATGATCCCTGCTGTGGTGGACAGGGAGTTCTTACCCAGGCATCCCCAAGAGTTGTTGGCTTCTGTGGATTTTCACCCTGTCCCCTGCATTATTGGTGTTAACAATGATGAATATGGTTGGATTCTACCAAAGGTATTAACAGTTCCACTTCTTTAAAATTATGGGGACTTATAAGTTGGGTAGTGAAACCATAAACTGTATACACCCACCTTATACTGAAAACTGCACCCTGTCTCCCAGACCATAGGCACTGACCAAACAATAAAGAACATAACCAGAGAGACCTTGCAGGCTTTGCTGAAGAGCATAGCAGCAAAGATGGTGAGACACCTTGGGTACTGCCTCCAAAAAAAAGTACCCATACATATCCTTCTCAGACACCATGCCTAGAAACAAAACTTCCCAGCACACTCCCTATTCTTCATACTGTGGCTGCTGCCTGTCAAAACAAAAACCTGCCTAACCTTATTCTTCCTGATCCCCTGGTGTAGAACTTGCCTCCTGAGTGTAGTGATCTGCTAATGGAAGAGTACATGGGGGACACTGAAGACACCCAGACCCTCCAAATACAGTTCAATGAAATGATAGGGGACTTCTTCATCATTATCCCTGCACTCCAAGTTGCAAACTTTCAGTGTGAGTACATCTGTAATGAGGCCAAGATGGGAAGAATTCGTTGTCATGGGTCCCAGGTGAGTTCTATAGTGTCCAGGTCCATACCCATGACTGGATCATTTCTCTGGTACCAAATACCCAAGGACCATTACATTGGTATTTCTTCATTCTAGTGTAAGAGACATCTTACCATATACAGATAAGAAAACAGGTTGCTAATACTCTATTGATTTTGTTTAGCCAAAGTCTTACCTATAATTAGTGAACCTGCCTGAAGCCACCCACTTGACAATTATGCCATCATATAACATTATATTTTGTCACCAAGGGTTAGGCAGGAAAGCTCCAGGTGAGAAAATGCTATGACACCATGTGTTCTCACTGTAGATTCCCATGCACCTGTCTATTTTTATGAGTTCTGTCATGACACCAACTTCTTCAAAGAAATCAGACCACACCATGTGAAAGCTGACCATGGCGATGAAGTTCCCTTTGTTTTTGGGTCTTCCTTCTGGGGCATAAAATGTGAGTCTTCCTTGTTTTCCATGAGCTACATGGGGCCCCAGCTGGGTACCTGATGGGCAACTGAGGTCCCAGTCCAGTTGAGAAAATCAAGGCTCTCAGAGAGGATCATTTTCCCAGTTCATAATGCTACACCAAGAATATACTCAGGACACTTTGGAGTACAATCTATTGTCTTAGTTACTTCTCTATAGCTGTGATGAGACACTATAACCAAGGCAGCTTATAGAAGAAAGAATTTATTGGGACTTGCAGTTTCAAAGGGTTAGTCAAAGTCCATGACCATCATGGTTGAAAGAATAGCATGCAGGCAGGCATGACATTGGAAAAGTACCTAACTAAAAGCTTACATCCTGATCTACGAGGCATAGAGAGAGAGAGCTAACTGAAATAGACTGGAATTTTAAACCTCAAACCAACTTCCAGTGATACCCCTCCTCCAACAAGGCCATACCTCCTAATTGTTCCCAAACAGTTCCACTAACTGGGGACAAAGCATTCAAATAAATGAGTCTATAGAAGTCATATAATTTGAGCTGCCATACACATGCTAGATGGAACAAGGACACACTGGAACATAACTGAACCTGGAGGCATTCAGTTAGAGGTGTGGGTGGCTCTTGAATCTGAATCTTGAAGGGGAAGGAAAAGAGGCCTAGAGACCAAATCAGGCTGTAGGAAGGATGGTGAATATGGAGCGAGAATAGGCAGCTGCATCAGGTGGAACTTGAATGTTTGTCTTTCCCATGGCTACAGCTGACTTCACTGAGGAGGAGGAACTGCTGAGTAGGAGGATGATGAAGTACTGGACTAACTTTGCACGACATGGGTGAGAGCATGCCCCTCCCTTAAATCCTTGGGTCCTTATGTGGTTGATGGCTTCATTAGCCTACATGGATAACTCATCACATGATAGAGTTCTCCTCAGCCCATGGCACACTTAGATACATTCTATTAGTTACTGGTCATATTGGAGTGACCTGGCTGGAGCTATGGTGTTATTCTTTAGATCTGACGTTTGAGAGAGAGACGTGAAATTGGCCAGGTTGTCTAGCCCCACATGGAGCAGACACCAGTAAGTGACACTTGTGTCCCTATAGGAGGACAGACACATGCCCCAACAGCGTCCTCAACCATTGGCCCAATTGGTCCACTGCCCTGACACTCACTGAGGGATTAGGCATTGGTCAAGAATGACCTTCACCATTCTCCACAGGAACCCCAACAGTGAGGGTCTACCCTACTGGCCTGTGTTTGATGAGTACCTGCAGTTGGATATCCAGCCCACTTTGGGGCAAGCCCTGAAGGCCAGAAGGCTGAAGTTCTGGACCAAGTCTTTTCCAAAGATGATCCAAGAGCTAAAGAGGGCTCAGGGAAATTAAAAAGTGTTGCAGTTCTCTGTGAGAGGAATGATGTGAAGGATTGAGTATATATGGAGTCAGCCTAACATTTCTTAGAGAATCCTGGTTAAAGCCTAACAACCATATAACCAACCATCCCCTACACTTGTCCATTTGGCCAACTTGTATGACAAACACTTTGTGTGTCACTCATTACTCCACATGCTGGGACACCGTTTACAAGACCCACTATGTAAATGCTCCCATGACTGTGTAGATGTGTGATCCCCTAAGTGCACCAATCTGCCTTCACAGTCTAATGGTACCTGGATCCTCCCTTCCTTTCTTCTGCTTTCATCTTCTCTCCTCTTCTCCAAGCCCCAGACATTCTTCATATGAAACAGAAGCTTTGGAAATATTGACTATAAGTGAGTGGGCTTTGTCAAAATCCTATGTTCTCTCAGCATGTCTCATGTCTTTCTTATGTTTAAGTATCCAATAAAGAAACCTAATAATCCAAAGTTCAATAATTTCATTTTTTCTGACTGTATTCTGAAAGTTCACAGATTGCAAGATGGGCTCTATAGAAGGTATCTCTGACCCGTGCTACACAGATACTGAGACAGGAAGATTCATGATTCAACCAGTTTCACGTCAGCCTAAGCAATACCGTAAGAGCCACATCTCATATATATCTGGAAAGCACACATACCAATTTGGATACATGTTTATGAAAGAAGAAAATCAAGGTCAGGCACAAGATTTGCATGTGGTGACAGTTAGGTCTCTGACTCAGAAGGTTTCCTGTTACATCCTCATTGAATAGTATGAGAGAACAATGACACTCTTGACCTTCCCAGAGTCAAAACTCTTAATAGCATTAATAGAAATTCAATTTCAGCAAATAAATTTGATTGCATGGCTTTCAGACCAAAGCTCATACAGGTCTCTGACATCAGCCACAAAGGATGCCAACTGATGAAAAAAAATCCCTACATAGTGTCCCTGTATATGAAATTTTGCAAAGGCCTGCAGAAGCAGATCTAAGCATGTTCGTGAAATTTTCAATCTGCATCAAGAGTTAGGGTGTTACATCTTCATTAACCATTCTTCAATTGAGGGGCACCTAGGTTGCTTCCAGATTCTTGCTATTACAAATAGTGCTGCTATGAACATAGTTGAACAGATGTCTTTGTTGCATGGATGTGAATTCTTTGGATATATGCCTAAGAGGGGGATTGCTGGGTCCTGTGGTAAACTAATTCCCATTTTCCTGAGGAACCGCCATACTGATCTCCAAAATGGCTGTATGTGGCACATCTACACAATGGAATACTACTCTGCAGAAAAAAATAATGGTATCTTGAAATTCGCAGACAAGTGGATGGCACTTGAAGAAACTATCCTGAATGAGGTAACCCAGTCACAAAAAGAGGAACACAGTATGTACTCACTCATATGTGGATTTTAGACTTAGATCAAAGAATCACCAGCCTATAATTCACACCACCAGAGGAACTAGGATATAAGGTGTATTCTAAGAGATTCATATAAAGTCCCTCACAGAACTGGGAAGGGACAAGTCCCCCAGAGCTCAGGGGAAGTGGGGGGGGGGCAGCGAATGGAGAGAGAAGTAGGAGAAAACGAGGGGGAGGGAAGGAAAACATGTGCGACCAGGAAGATTGAACCTGGTTAGGAAAAGAAGACAGGAGAGAGAGAGAGAGAGAGAGAGAGAGAGAGAGAGAGAGAACATAAAAGAGGGAGCCAATACTGGTTTGAAGATAAAATTGAACACAAAGAAAGGTCTAGAGAACTACAAGACTGCTGCCAACTAACAATTTGAGCTTCAGTGGAAAGGCTACCATAAATGCCCTTCCCAGAGAGTGAGATCAACAACTAACTTATCCATGGAGCCCTCAACTAATGCCTGTTGGAAACAGGAGCAAACACCCATACATAAACACTGAGTCAAAGTCGAACTCAGATGCAGGTGGAGAGGACAAGAGCAGGAGGCAGAAACACATAGAGACAGCTTACCTGAACAAGGAGGCGCGCTAACGCTGGGAAGCCAGCATGGGACTGACTCAGGCCCCTCTGAGACTGACTCAGACCCCCTGAATTCGGGTCTCAGCCAAAAGGACTGAGCAGTCTAAGGGACTTCAGACAGTGGAGCCAGGATGTATACCTGGTGCACAAAAGGACTTTGGGAACACATTCCCCATGGAGGGATAACTGCCTTAACCTAGAGACAGGAGAGAAGCCCTAGTCCCTACTTCACATGACCTGTCAGACCTACATGACCCCAACTGGATGGCATTCCCCTACATATGGAATTGGGGTGGCAGATGAGAGGGGAGGGTGGTTAGAGTGCATGTAAGAGGGCAGAGAGGGTAAAAGGGAGGGAAGGAGGGAACGAGGGATGGAGGAAGGGAGGGGGAACTGGGATCGACATGTAAAATAATAAATTTTTTAAAAAATGCTTTGACTCAAAATTTAAGTTGAAGGACAAGTTACTGGGGAAAAGGATTTCTATTTTTGTTTCCACAGAAAATGAAAAGATGTGGATTCCTTCCAGACTAATGTGGTTTGATCAAGCCACACCACCTGAAACAGAGTACCAGGAGAGCCTACATTCAAAGCAGCTGGACAAAGCAGCCTTACAGACTACAGCCAGGATTTCTGCATCTTCTTCAAATCCCCCATGACAGCAGGAAGTAGTTTGGAAAGAACCACACCCAAATTCCCAAATATTGTCTATAAATGTTTGTTTTCATTTAAATGGACTTGGTTATACAAAATAAATAAATAAATAAATAAATAAAATAGGCCATTTGATGAAATGGAAAAAAAAAAAGAAAAAAGAAAAAGAAAAGAGTTAGGGTGTTGATTGGAACTACCTGGGTTTCTCAGAGTCCGTTTTCTGAAGTTTCTTCTTTGGTCAGGACTTCTGTCCTGACAGTATGGAGCCCACACTTGCTGATTTCACCAACTCTTTGAAACTCTATGGGGTGTGTCCTAGAAATGGGGTGGGGTCAGAAGGGATTTCTGTCCCTGGCATAGTTAGCAAACTTGTCATGTATGGAAATGTTTTCCTGCCTATCAATGAATTGATGTTTCAACCTCCCGCAGTACAAAGTCTCTTGATTTGCCAATTAGAAAGGTGCCAAAATCTGCTGTCTGTTCTGTTGCTTCCCACAAAGTACATTCTCTGTCACTAAGGAGTATTGTCTTGTGTCCTACAGGCAATAGGACTTCCCCATTCATATACCACTCACCATCTTGCTCTATTTGGGCCAGTTTTCCAAGAGCAATGTCCACCTGCCCTAACCATTCCACTGAAGACAAACCATAATGTACCATGACCTTTGATTGAAAACAAAGATTTCTTGTTGTCTACACAGGACACCAGAGAATTGTTGAGGTTAATGTTTAGCCTTGTTTAACAAGCTGAGTAGAGGGATATACTTGATGGGACCCAAATGCATCCCTCTCCCACTCCCTCTCCCTCACTCGCTCTCAGAGGGGGAGGTTTGCCCCTGTGTATCTGTATGTGTCTGTGTATGTTTCTTTGAGGGTTGAGCACATACACACAAAAACACACATGCACACTTGTTCAAACATATTATGACACATAGGTGGAAGACAGAGGAAAAAATTTGGAAAGTCAGTTCTTCCTTCCTGCCATGTGGATTCACTCATCAGCCTTGGTGACAGCATCCTTACCCACTGAGCCATCTCACTGGCCCTTTCCTTAGACTCTAACTTCTGATTCCATCTGCCTTTCCATCTCCATCACAGTCTTTCTATACTCTGACTCTGTGTGTTTCTATTTCTCTCTCTATTCCTCCAGGTTTCTGTGGCAAGTTTCCCATCACCCTCCCAATATACACAGAACTACTCTTCAGTTTCTTCTTCATTGAATAATATATTTTTATAAATGTGTGTATGACTGCATGTGTGTGCATGTGTGAAGACACACATACAGAAATGTCCCTGAGGCCAGGGAAGAATCCATACAGATTTTCAGACTGTGACTATGAGGATTAAGGGACTAGGGCAAGGAACGAAATAAATCTTAATTCCAGAAACTAAGCAGGAATTTTGGTTTAAAGGGAAAGCTGTAGCTTCACATATGAGCTCTTCCTGTTCCCTTCACCCCATAGTAAGTGTGTTCCTTCTCTAATGTGGGTAACTGAAGGTGTCACTTCAGAGAAGCCCTTGTGTCATCTCCACTTACAGCTTTCAGCTCTGTCCTTTCACAGGTATTTGGACCTGTGACTATCACACCGGTAAACATACTAACTGCAGGTTTCAGGTGCTTCACTGTATTTAAGGGGCTACAGATGCCACATAGCACCTTCAGAGGAGACCAAATGAAACACAGAAGACGTGGAAGTGTTTACAGTTTCCACCTGCAGATAATGGCTGTCACAACCCCAGCCTCCTCTCCTCTCCTGCAGCTCACACCTCCCAGGCCCCACCCAGAGCCCCACACACACACTACTGGGTCAAAACTCCAGCTCTAGACCTCAGATGCCTTCTGGTAAAGCCTAACTTGTCTTACATGACTCACACACACTCCGTGAAACAACCATGGGACTTGAACAAATTCTTGCTGAGCTGACCACCGTGGCCTGTGGGTTCGTGCTTTTCCTCCAAGTTCAGGGTGAGGCTCCCATGGGAGTGACTGGGATCCATGTCAGAGCTGCCAAATTGTACAGAAACAGAGTGAAGACTAAGAAATGAAATAGGCAATGGAGGACTGAAATGGTGGGGTTAATTGCTCAGGAGCCCTGTACTTGTATTATGCTTCTCCCAAGAGTCAGAGAGGGCATTCTAATTCATAGAGCAGAGAGGCTACCGAAAGATGCCAACCTTCAAGGAAGGAGCTCAGAATGAGGAGGTTTTGAGGAATGACAGATGATCAAGGCCAGAAAACAAACTGGGTGTGGATAGGGAGTCAGGACATTCCCTCCTGGCTTGAGGGCGGGAGCTGGAGCTATGTGTACATACTAAACATCATGATGATACCCTCCATGGCCATTTCACACTGATGTAGGATTTCTTTGGCCAGAGGAGTAGCATGGCTTTCTCAAAGATATTCAAGTAAAGCTCCTGACTCTTGAGGATACAGGAGCTCAATCCTGCACGTGAAATGGGCTCTGAGAGGTCCCAGGGTGATTTTTTACATCACCTCTCTGGCCTAGCATGGGGCAACTGTGTGACTTGGCTTACAGGAGAAAGATGATAGCACTCTGTGCCTGCCAAGCAGTATCCACCTAGTTTGGAGTTAAGTGGATAGAATTCCAGAACACGACCCTCAGTCTTTATACTCTCCTCTCTAGGGCTCCTGCTGAAGGCCCTATGTCTTGTCACCCTATTCCAACTTTCCAATTTCCACATGCCTATTCTTCATGCCGTACCTCCAAAGGCCTTTCTCTCTTTCGCCTCATGTGACATTGCTCTCAAAAGTCACCAGGACCTTCCAGGTAAGAGATCTGCCTACCCTCTCTAATGGCCCCCATTTTATGAAGTGATTGAGTTGAGCCTATACCAGGAAGCACCATTAACAAGTCATAGGAGGGCACAAATGTGGATCCTTCTCTCTAATCGTGGTTCGTCTACAGGAAGCATCAACGTCCCTGGGCCTTATACAGAGGGCCCAGAAGTTTGTCTAAGAACACAGGAAGGCTTTGGCCCTTGATTTCAACAACACTCCATTTATGGCACCACAATTTAACTCCTCCTAACAGGGAGATCACCACACACTGCTACATTTTAGCGCTCCCAAAACCATTCAATGGAGGCTTCACTTCAAAAACAATCAGTTAATACAACAAATCTCAAATCATGTATATTATATCACATTCTTGTCCATTGCTAAAACAATGGACATGAGGCCTCAATAGCTGGTAACTGAAATGAACTCACATGAACAGAGATCTCATTCCACATGAAACAGTGTCAGCAGCATGTGAAAGAGGAGAAGGTGGATTTGACTTGGACATCCTAGTGGACTGGATAGCCCTGCCAAAACACCTGAAGCCACACAGTGATCAAAGGAAGTGCCTTTGTTCAGATTGCAATTTAGAGTTTGAATATCTGTGATCTCCTCGGGGCCTTCTAGCTATGCCAATGGCATTTCACAGTATGTCATATGAGAGAGAGGTCACACGGTGAAAGAAGCAATACACCCTGGGAATGGTCACAGTCACTCTTGTCTGACACTCCTTCACTCTGAACACAAGAACTAACTTCTTTCAAAATCCAGCAGTAACCCCTGTATGAGGGCTCCCATGACTCAGTCACCTCCCACTAGGCCATAGTTCTTAAAGGTTCCAAAATCTCAACAGCAGCACCCTACAGTAATCATTGAGTACTTGAATCTTTGCAGGGGGAGAGGGAACAAAAACATATTCAAATCAGTGCATTTCATTTTAGCCCCCAGATTCATGTCTGTCTGACACTGCAAAATATGTTCATTCCATGCTTTCAGTCCCAAAGACTTAACTCCTATGATCATGATTCCAAAGTCAAAGTCCCAAGTCCCATGTGAATTTCAAGGAAACCCTCTTATAGCTGAGAGATTTTCAATTAAAATCCAAGCTTGGTGGTTTTAAAAATGAATATTGTTCTGATTGGATTTTGTCACTCTGACACAATCCTATACTTCTGAGAAGAAGGACACTCTACTGAGAAATCAATTCCAGGAGCATTTTCTTCATTAATCATTAATGTTGGAGGGCCAGAGCCATCATGAGTAACAACCCCCTGGACTGGTGGTCCTTTGTCATAAGAAAGTAGACTAAGCAAGCCATGGAGAAAAAAAAAAAAAACAGTAAACAGTATTCTTCCACGGCCTCTGCTTCAGTTGCTATCCTGCTTTTCCTTCAGGACTGTAATCTGTAAGATGAAATGAACCCTTCTCTCCTCTAAATTCCCTTCAGTCATGGTGTCTTCACAGCAATAGAAACCTGACTAGGACATTCCCCAATGCAAAAAGGATCAACAGACAAATAGAAAAGAAAGTCAGGGCCCAAGCAAGAGAAATGAACTCTCAAACTACATGTCTGAAATGCTGCGGCATGAGAGCATACAGTGAGCTATGACAACTCAGGTGCACCCACCCCTGTCATGTGACACTTCTTGCAGTATTGGTTACTTTTTTCTTTCTGTGATGAAACACCTCAATCAAGGTAATTTGAGGAAGAAAGGTTTATTTGGTCTTATGGTTTCAGAAAGACACAAGTCCAGAATAGTGAGGACAGCACGGTAGTCACCCACACATACAGCACAGAGCTTACATCTCAAACTACAAGAAAGTGAAAATAGGAATGGTACATAGATTTGAAACCTCAAATCTACCCTAAGTGACTTCCTCCATCAAGGCCAGGCCTTGCAAAAGTATTTGGACAGAACAATCAACTTGGGACAAAATATCCAAATATCAGAACCTATGGAGACTATTTTCATTCTAAACAGCCCTCTGGCTGCAGCCTACCTAGTTGCTCTCTCAAGGTGCATACGTTTGCCTCCTGCCTTTCATAGGCTGATGCTGCCAACAGCCTGTATTTGTACAATTCTGGAATCTCAATAGCCATGGTACCATATTCACAGCTCACAAAGTATTATGGTGTGAAGTGTTTGCAGTGCTACTGGGGTGGAGCCTCCCACATTCTTCTTAAAAATCCCAGTGGTATCTGCTATGTCCTTGGATTCTGTATCCAACACCTTAGTGCCATGTAAATCCCCCCCTCAAGACATGCTATTTGACCCCTTTAGATCAGTGTCAAGAGCCAACCCTAACCATGGCTAGAGCAGATGTACAGCATTGTACCAGAAAGCAAAAGCAGAATCCTAAAGCTACCCTGAACAAGAAGCTTGTGAAGTGCACTCATTCCTTCCCAAACCTTCAATCCTCTCTGCTTGTGATAAGTAAGTGATAGGAGAAAGCTGTTGGCAAAATGGAAGATTTCTATGAAATCTCCAGAGTGTCTTTCCCATTATTCTGGGGCATTCTTTTGAGCCTGTCTTCCTTCCACCCATAGTATTTTCTTTTATGCCTTCAAATTCTTACCAAAGTCCTTTTTGCTCTTCCCATTGACATGATATGAATTTTCAGATTTATAAGCTCTGCCTCCCTCTCCAGGGATTATAGTGAATTTCACTGGATATGGCCCAGAAGACTCACACGGTTCCCTACATTGTTTACTTCAAATTTTCTTTCTCTAAACACTTTTGGGCATCATGCTTAAAGTTGACTACCTATGAGCTTTAGAGTATGGATGCTTTGCACTCAACTTCTTCATAATACTGTGACACAGGTGGCCTACACTCTATTTCACAGGGGGATGGTTCTCACTTTTTATGGAACTTTATTACTCTGTCTTTCCTTCAGCATTGCTATAAGCAACATTCTGGAAATGACCATGTAAACTATCTATGAAGTGCAAGATCCTAACTAGTCTTTTGTCATCAGAGCCCTCACCATAAAAACTTATAATGTTCACTGTACAGTAAAATAGGACACTTACAGATTGTCCCTCCACTTCCTTCAAATGTTTGGCCACTATTGTGCTCCAATCACATTTCCATATATTTAGGTATTGGTATGAACCAACCTCATACTTGTTTTGAATTGCTGTTACAAAATGACCAACACTAGATAATGTATTAAAAATGGCTTCTTTAATTCATAGAATTGAAGGCAGAAAATCCATGGTGAGTGGTACTCTCTGGAGAGCCTCTGGCAATGGACTTGGAGCCTTGTCACAACTCGTACCATTGACATTCTGTGGATGAACGATATAGCCAGGGATCAGCCAATAGGGCCAAGCTGACTCTGATTACAATATGCTGCCAATTTCAAAGAAAGTAGCCCATTGCTGTGAGTTTAAATAATTCCAAAAGACCAGCATAAAGCCTTTTCAAGGCCAACCACAATCCAACCATCCTCCACTATCCCGACTCTCAACAGATCTACCACCTCAGCGCTGCCACTTTCAGCAAATGAACCACATCTAAGCCACAACAGAGACACAGCACAAGCTTGCCCTCCCTAACATCCATGGGTGCCTGCCAATACTGGCCTTTCTTGTAGCAGGTGACTTGAAACTGGTTGATCCATGTGGAACTATAATGAGTGATGTAGCAATAGCTCCCAGGGTTCTTTGTTTCCCCCCAGTAAATTTTGGCTTAGATCAGCCAATTCTATACAAGTGAACCAGAAAAACTAGACAGAAGGTTCAAGAGAAGTGAGTAGTTAAGGAGGAAGCAATAGCAAGGGAAGGTGCCCTGCCAGGATACATCCCCACCCCCACCCTCAACACCACCCACCCTCCAGCAAAGCACATAGTGTGTGGGAGCTGCCTCAGGCCTGTACAGCATAGAGGAATGAGGTGTCCTAAGACGGGAAGAAACAATTAATGAAGCAACAGTGCCCAAAATCCATCTTCAATCATTTCAGGTCTGGAACAACCTAGAGGTACTTGGATTGCAACATATTCTTTTTGCCATTATTTGATGCAAACCACACTTACCACATATGGTAATATTCTCTGTGAAGATAGGAAAGGAGAAGGAAAAACTGACAGATTTATAGTTACATAGATAGATAAGTAGACAGTTAGATGTTTTAACAGGTAATTCTCACTGTAATAAATTTTCTCTTCTAATTTTTTGTTTTGTGTCCATGCTTGCCACACACTTTTTTATTTATTTTTATTTTACATATCGATCCCAGTTCCCTCTCCCTCCCTCCCTCCATCTTTCCCTCTCTCGCACCCTCTCATGCCCCCCGACCTCCCTCTCCTCCCATCCCTCCCCCAACTCCAAGGTAGGGTGATGCCTTCCAGGATGGGTCATCTAAATCTGTCAAGTCATTTGGAGTAGGGACTAGGCCCTCTCTCCTGTCTCTAGGTTAAGAGAGTATCCCTCCATGGGGAATGTGCTCCCAAAGTCCTTTGTGCACCTGGGATATATCCTGGTTCCACGGCTCAGGCCCCCATGTTCACGGGGTCTAAATCGGTCCAATGCTGGTTTCCCAGCTGTGAATCTGGGGGCCCATTAGCTCCTCCTTGTTCAGGTCAGCTGTTTCTGTGGATTTCTGAACCCTGGTCTTGTCCTCCCTGTCTGCATCTGGATTCCAATTCGGCTCAGTCTTTAGTTGTGGGTGTCTGCTTCTGTTTCCATCAGCTACTAGATGAGGGCTCTATGATGGTAGATAAGGTAGTCATTGACCTCATTATCAGGGAAGGGCCTTTCCACTGTTGCTCAAATTGTTAGTTGGGGTCAGTATTGTAGGTCTCTGGACATTTCGCTAGGTTCAGTTTTCTCTTCAAACCTATAATGGCTCCCTCTTTTATGCTCTCTCTCTCTCTCTCTCTCTTTCTCTCTCCTCTCTTTTCCCTTATCTATTCCTCCCCTGACTCAATCTTCCTAGTCCCACTTGCTTTTCTCTCCTCCCCTTCTCTTTCTCCTAGTTCCCTCTCCACTCACTGCCCCCACACTCCCAATATGCTCAGGAGATCTTGTTCCTTTCCCTTTCTGAGGGACCTTATATGACTCTCTTAGAATCCTCCGTGTATCCTAGTTTCTCTGGCGGTGTGAATTATTTGTCTCACACTTTTGAATCCTCTTTGGTCATCCCTCCAAGTGATGGAGTTATAAGCAGGTGCCATCTTGCACAGATCATATATGTTCTGTTGTTTGTTTTCTTGTTTGTTTGTTCTTTCTGTAGTCCTAAGGTTAAAAATCAAGACCTCGTGTATTATTGGCAAGCACTGGAACACTGATACACACTTTAAGCACTTGTGGTGCTTCATGGTTGGGGATGATTGATGTGGAGTCTGAGGAATGTAGCCCAGGTAGCCTCAAACTCTCCATCTTCTTTCTTCAGCCCCATGACAGGTGCTGGGATTAAAGGCTGTGTCTACATACTCAACTTAGTCAATTGGTGCTGTATACCCATTTCAAACAATATTAATACAAGGTGTTTTAATTATATTTGTGTAAGATCAAGACTTTATAAATTACTAGATATGTTTATGGGTTTTTATTCTAATTTGCCCTTCTTAATTTTTTTTGAAAATGCATTTTTTCATGCAATATATTGTGATTATAATTTCTGCTCCTTAAACTCCTCCCAGATCCTCCCCTACCCACCCAAACCCACACTCTTTTCTCTCTTTCTTTCTCATTAGAAAACAAACATCCATCTAATAATGATGATGATTTTGTTGTTGTTGTTGTTGTTAAAACAAACATGAACAAGACAAAACAATCTAACAGAAAAAATGAGAGCCAAAGAAACACCTAACACATATAACACAATGACACACATATTGAAACACACTGAAATCCCATAAAAACACAAAACTGAAAACTGTAATATATAAGCAAAAGGTTGAAACAGAGAGAGACAGAAAGCGTTATGAGAGGGAAAACTAGTACAAAAATTCCATTGCATTCATTTTGTGTTGGACGTCCACTGCCAGGCATACAAAAGTGTGGTTTGTATGCCCAATAGGACTCCATTGGAGAAAGCTATTTTTTCCTTTGTGAGTGATTACTAATTGGAGATATTTTCTGGGTTAGAGATAGGGACTTGTGTCAACTTGCCCTCGCAGTGCCGGGGCCCCATCTGACTTAGACTTGAGAAGACCCTGTACCTGCCCCCACACTCTCTGTGAGTTCATGTGAGTGTCAATCCTGTTGTGTCTAGATGGCCTTATTTCTTTTTTTTTAAACTCTTATTTTACATATCTATCCCAGTTCCCTTTTCCTCCCTCTCTTCCACCCTCCCACACGCCCCTGAACACCCTCCCATCACATTCCCCCTTCATTCCACATGTAGGGCAATGCCTTCCAGGAGGGGTCATCTAAATCTGGCAAGTCATTTGGAGTAAGGACTAAGCCCTCCCTCCTGTCTCTAGGTTAAGGGAGCATCCCTCCATGGGGAATGTGCTCCCAAAGTCCTTTTGTGCACCAGGGATACATCCTGGTTCCACGATCAGTGGTTCCTTAGACTGTCCAGGCCTTCTAACTGAGACCCATGTTCAGGGGGTTAGAGGCCTTATTTCTTTAGTGTCTTTCATCCCCATTGGACTTGATATCTTATTGCTTTCTCTCCTGCAGAGTTTCCTGAGCCATGAGGGGAGATTATTTGATGGAGACATACCATTTAGGACTGAGTGCTCCAAGGTCTCTCTCTCTCTCTCTCTCTCTCTCTCTCTCTCTCTCTCTCTCTCTCTCTGTCTGCACACTGTACAGTTGTGGTTCAATTCATTTATTCCCATACTGCAGAAGGAAACTTCTCTAATGATATGTACAGTTGAATGAAATTAGGATCATTTTATTGCTATTTCCTGAAGAATAGAATTTGGTTTTCCACTAGGTACATAGGCTATCTACTCTCAGGTTCTAGGCTACCCAAACAGTTTCTGGCATGGGTTCCATCTCATGGACTGGGCCTTAAATCCAATCACACAGTAATAGTTGGGTATTCACACAACTGTTGAGCTACTACTGCAACACTGTATCTTGAAAGCAGGTCACCATTGTATCACAACCTTAGAGATACAGTTAAAATATCAAAACTACCCATATCAGGGTTCACTTCAGTGGTTTTTCATTAATCAAAATTCTCCCAATGTATCCCCAAATCTTGGCACTCAATACTGAAGAGTCATGAAGAATGGTGACATGAGGCCACTGTGACAAACAGGAAGTGTATGAAAGTAATGTTTGCTGTCCTTGGTCCTTGGAAAAGGCTATGATGTGGGTGACAAGGAAATGAAGAAAGAAACTCTTACTGTGGTGGCAGCTGATTGTGTGGGCCAGTCCTGAGGTTACTTCTCCATCCACAGGACAAGACTCAGCCAGACCCATCAGGACCACACACACAGGACAGATACAAGGCAGCCTTGTCCACATGAAGGGCCTAGAAGGGGGTGTCCATACTTTCCTGGGAATTCCCTTTGCCAAACCACCTGTAGGACCACTGCATTTTGGACCCCCTGAGCCACCTGACCCGTGGAGTGGTGTGAAGAATGGGACCTCCTATCCAGCCATGTAAGTTCTCCTGAGGCCCTGGGATTGGTGAGGACTCTGAACCCTGGAACAGATAGCAGTGGTTCCTCATCTCAAGCTCACAGCATTTTCCCACTATTCAGGGGGATTCCCAAGAGTGTTTTCAGGAATACTGACTAATATTAAATGGGTAAGATGACTCTGCCAACCTCTTAGTTCAGGGCTTGTCATCCGGATGGCATTGATCAGACTATTTCTACTGTTCTCTAACATCCAAGGAAGGGTCTCTGGGAGAGGGTTAGGTTGACTCTTAGAACCTGTAAGAACTCCAACTAACAGCATCGGAAACTAGGTCTTTGGAGAGGACAATGGTAGCTCCTTGCTAATTCCACCTTCCATCGCCACTGTGCAATACTGGGCTACATGTCACTGGGCAAGAAATAAGTATGTATGTATATAAGGTACTTTTCTTATTGCTGGGGGAAAAATACACAGCAAAAGCAACTCAACAAGGAAGAGTTTACTTTGGAATTTAATTCAAGGGGAATGCTGATATGGTGGCAAAGTCATGGGTGACTTGCCACATCACATTACACCAATAGTGAGGGAGCAGAGAGAGAGAAATGGTTGCTGATGCTCAACTTACGATCTGTTTTCCATTCAGTTCAAGGCACCAGGCAACAGAGCAGTACAGTCCACTTCTAGGCCATATCTTCCTGTCTCAAATAATGTAATCTAGAAAGACCCTCACAAACAAGCCTAGAGGTGTGTTTCCATGGTGATTCTAAATCACATCAAGTTGGTATTCAAGATGTCACAATAGGATCTAACCATAATCTAGAGATTATGGAAGAGATGGGGATCCCAAGAACAGGACTTGGAATGACAAAAGTCCCCACTATCCTATGGGAACCTAGCCTCCACTCATTCATGAACTCCAGTGTGAGACAGCTGTCCTGTTTCAGAACTGATTGGCTAGTGGGATAAATGGTAAATGTCAGTGCCTTCAGTCAAAGGTTGTCTAAAGGAATCCTACAGGTCATGATTTCCTACCCTCAGGAGGAATAGGATCCAAGCCCCTCAGCAAACTTGAGACCTCACTGGAAGTCTGGGCTACATCTCAGCTTATCCAGAACCCATAATCTGGCCTGGATGGACAGTAACTTAGAGAATGATGTATGTAAGCAAAACATCAGGAAGGAAGTGTGTAGGGATATTTGGAAGCATTTTTCCCTGAGGATCTGTTTCTGGGTACTCTAATGTCCGTGGGGCTGACTGTCTGCCATGGTGGGTCACCAGGTGTCTGCAAGACATCACTACAATGAACATGCAGGCCCATAAACTGTTGAAGCTGACCTTGCCTCCCATACCCATGCCTAAGGACTGCCTGTACCTTAACATCTATACACCAGATCATGCCCATGAAGGTTCCAACCTGCCTGTGAGTGTCAAGTCATGCTCATTTTGGGGATAATATTACATTTGTTATAGAGAAAGATTAAATTACATGGACTATGCTGCAGTGAACCCTGTGGAGAACTCTCTTCCTAAAATCTATCCAACTACCAATTGTGTCTAGATATTGAACTCACATCCGGCACATTGAACTCAACAAAGACATAGCCACAATTTTTCATCGAATTGATGAGACTTAAGAACACTTCTGGGAACTGGAGAGAATTCTCAGTGGTTAAGAGCAATGGCTGCTCTTCCTAAGTACCCAGGTTCAATTGCCAGCACCCACATGGCAGCCCACACCTGTCTGTAACTCCATGTCCAGCGCTTCTGGCACCCTACCACAGACAGATATGCAGGAAAAACAAGGAAAAAAAAAACAAAATTTTAAAAGGAAACACTTTTGATTAATTTTCATGGTACATAATAAAGGATATGTCCATATTATTCCCACATAAAAGTTTCTAATAATTTTGCAATCAGGCTTTGATGCTTGAGTGGATGGCAAACAGAGAAGAGGGCTTGTGCCCATAACTGTACTTGAACCCCTCATCCATAGAAATGCCAGTATGTCCTATTGGGCATTTCTCTATGTGGGTAGCTGCTCAAAGAAGTTGCCATAGCTCTGAAGGGAGGACCAGCTGGACTATATGGAAGGCTTCCATATAGTGATGGTGTGGATCCATGGTGGTGCACTGGTTATCAGCGTGGCTTCCATGTATGATGGATCCATGCTGGCAGCCACTGAGGATGTGGTGGTGGTCACTATCCAGTACAGGTGAGTCTGGGGCTGGGCTGGGCTGGGCTGGGCTGAGCAATGGGGACAGAGAAGAATAAACACAGCCTTGTGATTCCTGTCCCTTCCACTTTTCAGCACTGGAGACCGGCATGCTAGAGGCAACTGGGGATACCTGGACCAAGTAGCTGCCCTATTCTGGGTTCAGCAGAATATCACCCACTTTGGAGGCAACACTAACTGGGTCACCATTTTTGGTGAGTCTGCAGGAGGCAAGAGTGTGTGGCTTCACATGTTATGTCCCTCATATCCAAGGACTCTTCCACAGAGCCATCAGGGAGAGTGGAGTGGCCCTGATGGCAAGCCTCATCTCTAAATGCAAATTAATAAATAGAAAAATATATCATTTTCTATTTCTGTTCAAAGTGGAAATTAGATTCATGTTGTGAGATGAAGGACTGGGTACACACAGGATGCTGCTCCCTGAATCACCCTGCAGATAGGTGGATAGGACCCAGGCAGCTTCCTTGTGTCTGACTTCTGCCATTACTACAGTGTTGACTGATCTGCAGACACTCTGAGGGCCACACTTACATGACCATTGCACATCTCCTAAAAAGGGCATCTATGAAATTCTCCCTGGATGTGGGATTGTGGTGAGAAACAGTAGATCCAGACATGTTGAGGAGCAGAAGTCCTTATGCACTATCTCTGTAAGGATAGGTAGCTCATACAGGGAGTTATCTTCCTGCCCTTCACAGCCCCCTGCAATCTCAGGAACATCCCCCCCGACCACCTCCTTGCCAGGGCATCCCTGTGGGTAATTGTGTCACCAACTGTTGAACCCAAATAGTCTCTATTTCTTCCATGCCTCTCTTGCTTGACTTAAGACCCCAAATATGACTAACTCCCCTATGTATGCCTGATCCCATCATGTATGGGTGAGCAGGTGTGCTAGCTATTACTAATGTAAGTTAAGACCAAACACTGGTTTTGGATAGATTTCTGAATTATTTCCCCATTTATTTTTTAAGACAGGCTCTATGACTGAACCTGAGTCTCACAGATTTAGCTAGACTGGCTATCAAGTTAGCACCCAGGATCTCCCTGCCCCCACTTCTCAGCTTGAGTTTATGGATGCACACCACCATGCCTGGCTTATGTCTGGCTTTTGTATGTGTGCAAGGGATTTGAGCTCAGGTACTCATGCTTGTACAGCAAGTTAACTCTACCCCCCCCCAGATCTGGCTACTTTTTAAGACTTATTTATTTTCTGCGAACAAATGTTTTGCCTGCACATGTGTTAATAAGTTTGGCTACTTTTAATAAAGCTTTATTTACACACAAAACTTCATATGGTCACAAGCTTTCAAATTTTGCAATTCATACCTAGAACAGAATCACTGAGTCATGTGGAAAGTATGTTGAACATTTAGAGAAACTGCAGAGGTTTCTAGAAGTCAGCTCAATGGTAGAGAGCTTACCTAGTGTGTACAAAGCCCTGGATCCAGTGCCCAGCACCACCAAAAAGGGAGAGAAAGGCCAAATTAGGTGGCACAGGCCCATAATCCTAACTACTCAGAGGTCTGAGGCAAAATATCACAAGTTGAGACCTACCAGAGTGGCAGCAAACTCCACACCATAAGATAAACTCAGTGAGACCCTGTCTCAAAATAAAAAGCCAAGAAAAGGGGGAGAGAACGGTGTTGAAACGAGATCTCACAGTGTAGCACATGTCTAGCATGCCAAAGACCTTAGACCCGGTCCCCACAATCAGAAACACATTTTTTTAAAAGGCGAATAGGGAAAGAAATGATAATGTTGAATTCCCTTCAAAATGATCGTCTCACACTAGCTGAGTGTGAAGATGCCCATTGCTTTGTGTCCTCAGGGCCTAAAACATTATTATTTTAGATAGATATGCTTTAGGTGTCTCCCTAAATTTTCAGTGTCTGCTTGTAGAAGGAGGGGCAGAGAGAGAGAGAGAGAGAGAGAGAGAGAGAGAGAGAGAGAGAGAGAGAGAGAGTTATGTTACTTTGGTTCAGTTAACTTTGGGAAGAGATTAATTTTGTCACACTTTGGACCTTTCAGTCCATTCTAGCATGAAAGACAGGACGTTCCACTCATGCAGCAGGAGCATGTGATGACAAGTGCTCACTTGGCAGCAGATCAGAAAGCAGGGAGATCCAGAACTCAAGAGAATTGTCTTCTGACCTCCACACCTACAACAATGAGAACCTGCATGCATGCACACATACATGTGCCATCACACACACATATATACTATAACACATAATAATAAATAAACAAAATGTCCCTGTGACTCCTTTTCAACTTAGAACTCCATTACACTAATGGATTAATTTCTAGATACATATAGCCTACAAAAAAAATCTCAAAATGGAAACATAAAAAAAACTCAGAATAACCCCAACAATATTCAGTAATAAAAACACTGCTATACATTATCATCATACTTGGAATAGAGAATTATACCAATAAAAACAGTATGGTACTAGTGTAAAAATAGACACACTGATCAGTAGACTATAAATCTATCAGCACACACTGATAGAGCCCCGAGAGTTTTGACAAAGAGAACAAAATACACATTGCAGAAAAGACAGTATCTTCAATAAATGCTGCTGGACCTCAACATGAGACCTGATACCCTGCATCCAATACAGAAACACACTTGAACTTATAGACACAGGGAAGGAATCTCTGAACAGGATCTGGTAGTGCAGGCATAAGACCAACAATTGCCAAATGGTATCTCAGGAAACTAAGCCTTCTGTACAGCAAAGGACACCATCATCCCAGTGAAGAGGCAGCCTACAGAATGGAGAAAATCTTTACTGGCTATACATCTGACAGAGGGCTGATATCTAGAACATGTAATTAACTCAAAAGAAGGGAAGGAAGGGAGGAAGGAAGGAACAAAGGAAGAAAGGAAGGGAGGGAGAGAGGAAGGAAGGAAGAAATGAGAGAGGAAGAAAGGAGGGAGCGAGGGAACATGGAAGGAAGGAAGGAAGGAAGGACAGAAAAAAGAAAAATAAACTAAATACCAAAAAATAAAAAACAACTCAATTAAAAAGTAGAGCATGTTTCCCCCACAAGACCAGGTTTCAATTCCCAGAACCTACATGACAACACACAATTGTCTGTAACTACAGGATCCAATGCTGTCAAACAGACATACATATACGCAAAACACCAATAAAATGAAAATAAATAAATAAAACTGGAACACAGTATTAAACAGAGAGACATAAGAGAAATACAAATTGCTAAAAAAAATGTTTTTAATGTTCAACATCCTTAGCCATCAGCAAAACTAAAATTACCATGAGATTTCGTCTTACCCCAGTCAGAATGATGAAGATAAGAAAAGGGAGAGGGATGGGGAGGGCAGAGAGAAGAGGGGGGAGGAGGAAGAGCAGATGATGATGATGAAGACAAGTACAGTATTTGCGGAGGTGCAAAGTGTAAATGGGTGCAGACTATGACAACCCGGTGTAGAAATTCCTCAGAAATGATGACAACCTTAAATGACATCCTAGAGCCTTCATCCAGTAGCTGATGAAGAAAGCAGCAGAGATCCACAGCTAAGCACTGAGCCAAACTCCTGCAAATCAGTTTCAGAGAGGGAGGAGTGGTGAACAATGGGGTCAAGACCATGCTGAGAAAACCCACAGAAACAGCTGACCTGAGCAAGCCGAACTCATGGACCTCAGCCTGAAAGCTGGGGAACCAGCATAGGACCAAACCAGACCCCATGAGCCTGGGTGTCAGCAAGGAGGTCTGGACAGTCTATGCATCCATAGTGCATGAATGGACTTTGGGAGCCCATTCCCTATGGAGGGATACTCTTTCAGCTTAGATACACAGGGGAGGGCCTAGGCCTTATCTCAAATAACTTCACAGATTTTGATGATCCCTCATGGAAGGTCTCACCCTCCCTGAGGAGTAGATGAGGAATGGGATGGGGGGGGTCAGTGGGGCCCATGGGAAGATGGGAGGGAGAGGGAACTGGGATTGATATGTAAAATAAGATGATTTATAATAATATGCATACATACATACATACAAGAAAAGGAAAGAAATTCCTCAGAATGTGAAACATGGATACTGCACCAATGACTCAGCAGCTGGAAGCACTGGCTGCTCTCCCACAGAACTGAAGTTTAACCTAATACCCACATGACAGTTCACAACTGTTTGCAATTGCAGGCCCAAGGGATACAATGCCCTCTTCTGGCTTCCAGGAGCACTGCATGCATTGGTACACAGCTATGGAGGCAAAACATACATGCAGACTAATAATGATTTGATTAATTAATTTTTAAAAGCTAGTAGTAAGGGATGGAGAGATGGCTCAAGAATTAAGAGCTCTGGCTGCTATTCCAGAGGACCCAGCTATCACATGATAACTCTACTTCCAGGGGATCCAACACCCTCATCTAGCTCTGGGCATCAGGCATGAAAGTGGTACACAAGACATTTTGTAGAAGAAACATCCATACACATAAAACTACGTTGAAATTTTAATGTTGAAAATATTTTTAAAGCTAGGAACAAACAGGCAGTGTGGCATACACCTTTAATCTTAGCACTTACTTGGCAGGCATAGGCACACAGATATCTATGAAGTTAAGTCTATCCTGACTTTCATAGCAAGTTACAGACCAGCCAAGGTTACACAGTGAGAGCCTGTCTTTTATAAAAAAAAAGTGAGAAATGGGTCTTCCATAAATATGATGTAGCTATACCACTCGGGCATAATCCCAAAGGATTCTGTTTCTTACCATAGAGATACATCCTCGTCTATGGTCATTGCTGCTCTAATCACAATATCCGGTAAGTAGAAACATCCTAGATTTATAACACCTGATGAATAGATAATGAAAATGTAAAACTATTTTACATAACGAAACATTATTCAGCTGAAAGAAAAATGAAATTATAAATTTTTCAGGTAAATGTGTGGAGCTAGAAATAATCACTTTGAGTGAGATAACCCAGACCCAGAAAGATAAATGTTGCAGGTCACCTCTGACATGTAAATGCTCGCTTAGATGTGTTTAAATCCATAGGAGATATGTAACCACAGGAGACTGGAAACTACTAAGTGATGATGTAGCAGAATTTCAAGGAAAAGGATAGAACAGAGATGATATAAAGAATGGGAGGGGAACAATGGAACAGAAACAGTTAAACTGGGTGAGGAAGGGCAGGGTACAGGAGTGAGTATGAAGTAGTATAACTAACACTAAAGAACTCTGAAAATGCCACATAGAACCCTACTAGTGCAGAAGTTTCCTAAAATGTTATACACACACACACACACACACACACACACACACACACACACACACAAATATACGTGGATTAAACAGTTACACTGTAACAGGGGGACAGTGCCTCTTCAAGACACCATAGACTGCCTAATAATAAAACCTAGTGTTCAGTATAGGTTACCTATTTTTGAGTTCTTTATCAATAAGTTCTATAACCCTCTCCCCCCCACAAAAAAATACAGTCTATTACCATTGCCTTTGGCTACCCTCTAAATTTTGATGGTAAAACCTATTGCTGAAGAAACCACATACTTGAATCATAAGACATGAGAAATCAAGGTGGTACCTAAACTGGAAGTTTTATCCCTACTGCATAGCTTATATAATAATGGAAGGTTCTATGCACTATTGGAACAGTTATTAACACTTTTACCCATCTATGAACCCTTTAGAGTACAATAATGCCTGGCAAGATAAGACCACTGGTTCAATAGTAGCACAATGTTATAGAAGTAACCAACCACTTTCTGATTGGACTTAAAGCCTTTCCAAGATGAACTCATGCCTGTTACTATTACTTGAGCCCAAGACAGGTGACTGGCTAGGTAAAAGACCCTAGAGTAGATCCTAAGAATATTATAACAATAATAATAATAATAATCTGTCCCCTAAGTTCTTATCTACATACCCATGGATTAGTATATCTCTCAGCCCTCATCAGAGAAGCTTCTTTTTGAAGAATATGCTCATTAAAACAGAGATCAGCAAATACTCAATGTCTAGAGAATATCAGACTGGAGCGTTCAACTCTAAATTGGGCACCTATGACACACAAACACCCAAACACACACACACACACACACACACACACACACACACACACACATGCACACACACACACACACAAAATGTATGTCTCGATATTATTATGAAAGAGGAGAAAGGATTGTAAAAGCGAGAAGAAATAGATAGCAGCAGCAAAATAGTATTGGTCAGACATGTCTAAGCCATTGCACATATGAACTCATGATGTCTGGGACTGCATGCACAAGACCTGTACAAGATCAACCCAGCAAAATTCTCAGCACATGCTTATGTGAGGAACCACTGGCAATTGGTTGCTGCTGTGGCATGGCAGGAACAGTCAGTTTTCTTCAGGGAAGCACTTCCTGGCAGGCTACTCATTCACCAATAGATGGTTCTACACCCATGCACATAAGGGCAAAACCAAATCCATCCAGTGGAATTTTTTAAGAATACGTGATATTATGAGGGGGAAATGGTGGAAAGAATAGAGAAGGAAATAGAGGAGACAAACATGGGGGAAATAGATTTGATTCAATACACATTATGTGCATATGTGAAATTTTTCAATAAGAAAGAGAATATTTTAAATCTTTCATTATACTTACTTTTGTGTGTGTGTGTGTGTGTGTGTGTGTGTGTGTGTGTGTGTGTGTAAGCACATGTTCACAGAAGCATGCAAATATGTCCACAATCCATGTGAAGTCAAAGGACAACTTGAGAAAATAATTTCTCTCCTTAACATGTGGGCTCCAGAGATCTAACTAAACTGAACCAGTTTTGGTGGCAAATGATTTTCACTACTGAGTCATCTCACCAGTCCCTTCCGTATTTTCAATGTCACCTTAGCCACCACAGTGCCTGCCTTCCAAATGATGGTGCAATAAGTGACAGGCACATGGGGACTCCCCGTCTCCCAGCTGTAGGATATTGCAGAATTAGGAAGAACAGTTTCCACATGAGTTAACATAAAGAATTTAGTTCTATGAAACTAAGCTGAAAAGAGGTGGAGATCCCTCAGCCCCACAGCCCAGCTATTTGTTAGGTCAAGAGAGCATTTGCCACCTAGGGCCTGAAACCAGGGCTTGGAACACAACATGTTGGAGATGAGATCCCTTCAGGTTTCACTGAATGGCAGAGGTAGGAAAAGCTCTTATCTCAGCACGCCAGCTACTCACACCCCGTAAATGTTGGTTGTTCCACAGAGACATGCAGAACCACACGTTGCTGGGCTCTGAGCCTGTGAGGGACTAGATCCAATAGGTCCAGGCTGCTTTTGAAGGTCTACTATGAACTATATAATGTTGAGTTCCCAACCCTCCTTTGAGGAGCCAGCCTAAGGGGTTAGCTCCCCATCCATCCACACAGGGCCCTGGATGCTTGAGACTCTCCAGGAGATGTCCAACTTGCTCCAAGGCAACAAAGCCTGGGAGTCCTGCCAGTTCCTTGTTCCAACAGTCTCATGTGGCATTTTTAAAAAATATTTCTTTTGAGGCAAGGGCTATCTGTGCAGCCATAGCTGTCCTGTAATTCACTATGTAAGTAAACATAACCTCAAACTCAGAGATCTGACTGCCTCTGCCTCCTGAGTGCTGGAATTAAATGCATGCACCACTGTGCCTGGCTTTATTTCATGATTTTCAAGGGGATAAGTGACTGTGCACTGGTCCTGAGTGACAGAGTTAGGCAGACTTGCAGATGTGCCAATCACACATATACCCCCCCACTCCCCTCCCCTTTCCTCTTCCTCTTTCTCCTTCTCTGTTCCCTTTGTCTATGTTGGCATGTGTACATGTGGAAGACAGAGAACAACTTCAGATTTTGTCCCTCAGGAGCAATCTACCTGTGGGAACCCACAAGTGACTCAGTGGCCATCTAGAGTCCATTCTGACTTATAAAACATTAGAGTTCAAGCTTGCCTATTTCAGTCTCCTTGAGGGCAGTGAGAAAGTTCCGATGAAGCCCATGGGAAAGAGCCTATTATCTCACTAACAAGCTTCTGATGCCAGCCAAAAGGCACATAGAGATAGGGAACAAAGTGCTTGCTGCTAGCAGGACTCACGTGATAGAGTGAACCTGGCTGCTCCTGATTGAAGGACAGTGCAGGGAGCTGGTTAATTGACTATGCTGCTCTTTGTCCTGCTTGACCTCTAGTATATATATAAGCAGGGTCCAAATTAAATTCAGGGATGTATAGTGTACTGAAAGACATGGACTGGACATTTCTCCCAAATCTAATCTGTGTTTTTATCTCTGTTCCTTTTATCTGCCTTGTCTGAATCCTCACATCCCTACTCAGGTAACCCAGCAGACTCATTGGAGCAGGCTCCGACATCTACCTCACATTTTTTAACATTTATTCTCTCTCTCTCTCTCTCTCTCTCTCTCTCTCTCTCTCTCTCTCTCTCTCTCTCTCTCTCTCTGTCTCTCTCAAATAACAATAATAAATAATGGCTGATATTGTCATTATTTTTTAAATGAAGTTCAAGATGGTATCTCAGCATAGTTTTTATTTGCATTTCCCTGGTGGCTAAGGATGTTGAGCACTTTCTTAAGTATTTTTCAGACATTTTGGATTCCTCTATTGAGACTTCTCTACTTAGTTCTCTACCTCAATTTTTAACAGGGTTATTTGGAGCTTTGATGACTAGTTTCTTGAGTTCCGTGTATATTTTAGAGATCAGCCCTCTGTCAGATGTAGGGTTGGTGAAAATCTTTTCCCAGTCTGTGGGTAGCCGTTTGGTCATGCCTACCATGTCCTTTGCCTTACAGAAGCTTCTCAGTTTGAGGAGGTCCCATTTATTAATTGTCGATCTCAGTGTCTGTGCTATTAAAGTTATGCTACTGGAATTACGTTCAGGAAGCCATCTCCTGTACCAATTTGTTCAAAGGTACCTCCCATTTTCTCTTGAAGAAGTTCAGTGTGGCTGGATTTATGTTGAAGTCTTTGATCAATTCAGACTTAAGTTTTGTGCATCATGATAGAAATGGGTCTATCTGCAATCTTCTACACATCATCATCCATTAGTGCTAGTACATTTGTTGAAGATGCTTTTGTTCTTCCATTGTATACTTTTAGCTGTTTTGTTAAAAATCAAGTGTCCATAGATATGTGGATTAATATCAGAATTTATTTCATTTCATTGGTCTACCTGTCTATTTTTGTGCCAATACCAAGCTGTTTTCAGGACTATAGCTCTATTGTAGAGCTTGAAGTCGGGGATGGTGATGCCTCCAGAAATTCCTATATTGTACAATGTTGTTCTGGCTATATTGGGTCTTTTGTTTTTTCCATATAAAGGTTGATTACAAGATCATTGAATTGTGCTGAGATTTTGATGGGGATTGCATTGAATCTGTAGACTGCTTTTGGCAAGATTGCTATTTTTACTATGTTTATCCTAACTATCCAAGAGCATGGGAGATCTTTCCATTTTCTAGTATTCTCTTTAATTTCTTTCTTTAAAGACACAAAGTTCTTGCTATATAGGTCTTTCACTTGTTTGGTTAATGTTATCCTAGGTGCTTTATATTGTTTGTGGCTATTGTAAAGGGTGATATTTCTCTGATTTCTTTCTCAGCCCCTTTATTGTTTGTAAATAGTAGGACCACTGATTTTTTTTTTAGTTAATGTTGTATCCTGCTAATTTGATGAATGTGTTTATCAGCTATAGTAGTTCCCTGGAAGAGTTTTTTGGGGTCACTTATGTAAACTACCCTATCATCTGCAAATAGTGACAGTTTGACAACCTCTCTCCCAATATGTATCCCCTTGATATCCTTTTGTTGTCTTATTGTTATAGCTAGAACTTCAAGTACAATATTGAGGAGATATGGAGAGAATGGGCAGCCATGTCTTCTTTCTGATTTTAGAGGAATCGCCTTAAGCTTCTCATCATTCATTTTGATGCTAGACATATCACATCCATAACCAGGAACGGAGAGTAGAAACTGCTTGCATGTCGGCTAATGCTTAAGTCATGTTTCTATCCTTACACAATTCAGTGAATGTCACCATATACAGACAACCATTTCCACCCAAACACCTAGAAGTCTATGTATCCCAGGCTCAGAAAGACTAACATCCATGCCCTACCCAACTGGATGACTTCCTTGAATTCTAGCTCCATTCCAGCTTTCAAGGAGCCTGTGGCCTTTACCTTGTGGGAAGAAACTTCAGATGAATAGCATGTGATAATAGGAATCATGAGGAGGAGCAGCAGCTGAAGATGACTGAGAAAAAGAAAACCCAGGCTCATATTTGGTTTTGACCACCATACATCAGCTGGAATAACTCTCTCCCTGTTTTACCAATTGTCTGCAAAATGACATGATAAATTCAGAAAGCCTAAAGAATTTTAAAATGACCCTGCCTCCCATCCCTTTGTCTGAGGACTGCCTGTATCTCAACGTCTATGCACCAGCTCATGCCCATGAGGTCTCTAACCTCCCTTTAAGTGTCAGGCCAAGGTCACCTTGGGGATATGGAATGTTTTTCAAGATGATTAGAAAGAGCAAATATTAGATTAGATTAGAAAGAGTACTCCATTTCAGTGTGGATTCTATAAAAATGTTACCAAATTTGTGTCCAAATAAAGGCCCTCTTGGTCACACTATGCAGCTGAAACCTAGATATGGAACACATAGCTATGCAAAGAACAAAGGCTCTAGCTCTTTGATAAAACCAGGACTCATTCTACAACCTGAGCCCTGCAGAAACGCTTCGATGCTCAAGATACAACATTGAGGTCCCGATAATCCTTTCCTTTTTTTTTTTTTTTTTTTTTTTTTCATCTGCAGAGATGTACATGGAGATACCCATCTTAGTTCCACTATGAGGTCTGAATGATGATGAGATTACTCTATGCATAGAGCCATTAATTCATACTGAGATACATGATAGAAATAGGGACTAGAAACACCCTGGTGAGGCTACTTAGATGTTCCTGTATATGACCAAGGTCCTGAAGTTCTGAGGATGTTATGTAGTTGTATAGTCCATTCAGTTCTTATTCTAGTAAGTCCAGCAGATTTTGGGCTGTCTAGGACCTTCCTTACATCTGTTTTGACTTCTCCAGGTGATGGTGTGGATCAATGGTGGTGCTCTGGTTATAGGAATGGCTTCCATTTATGATAGATTCACGCTGGCAACATCTACCTCCCAAATACAGGAATTAGAAAAAAGCAACACCAAGCCTAGGTCTTTGTTCCCTTTCACAAAGCTGTTATGACATTTTCAGACATGATTTTCTGTAATCAGGAACTGCACAGAACATTAGTGCCCTCGGTCAGTGGTGTGGCTAGAGTGCAGCTGGGGTAAGTCTGAGGTGTCCACATGGCCACCTAGGGCTAAGATAGCACCATCACTTACATAGTCTTTCACCCCACCCTCTTTACTTCTCCTTTCAGTCAGCAGTCACAAAGTACAATCTGCATGGTATTTACTATTAAGCCTTCTAAGAGCCTGCTCTTGTACACACAATAAGTTCCCCCGGAAGCTGCAAACAAAGGATGCTTGGCTTCCTCCATCTCTTCCTGGTCCAGGTCCCTTCCTCACCTCTTTTTTACACACTCTCTCACTCCTTCCTCTGACTTTGTAGGCCCTCTTTTCCCAGGGTTGTCTTTTTGAGAGCATTCTCCATATAGTAGGACAGAACCCTTTGCCCAAGGGTATTTTAGTCATCTAAGCTGGCATGCCCCAGGTACATCAGGACACTGCTATCAGGGTAAATCTGACCATGACAGGGGAATTGATTTTATCCACAAGCTACACGTAAAACAGACCAAATATTTACTAGTTATGGTAGAGACATTGTTGAGATAGGTAAAGGCTTTGCCATGAAACTGTAAATGGGCTGACTTGATTTGCTGATTAGTTGAGGCCATAACTACGTCTTCACCAGCCTGTTTATATGTGTCACCTATCTGTAAGCATGTGTGCCTACTTCTTGAGTCGCATTTTGCCTGGGTGCCTACTAGCATGTGCCTGGTGGCTCATGTACTGATGAATAAAATAAGTCACATCTGTCTTTAAAAAAAAACAAAACAAAACAAAAAAAGAACCAGGGGCTGGAGGGATGGCTCACAGGTTAAGAGCATGGGCTGCTCTTCCAAAGGTCATGACTTCAATTCCCAAAAACCACATGGTGGCTCACAACCATCTAAAATAAGAGCTGGTGCCCTCTTCTGGTGTGCAGGCAAACATACAGGTAGACAACTGTATATGTAACAAATAAATACAATCTTCAAAAGAAAAAATGAACCAGGGATGGGGTAGGAAGAGAAGAAGTGAAAGAGAGAGAGAACATGAAAGCAAAATTGGGGCTGGAGAGGTGCCTGTTCTTGCAGAGAAGCTGAGTTCCGTTCAGCTACATGGCAGCTAATAATCATTACTCTAGCTCCAGGAAATCCAAAATATTTTGGGCCTCTATAGCATGTAGGTAAAACCTTGAAAATAAATTTAAAAATTGAAAATATTTAAAAATCAATGTAGCATATGGAGAAGAAAGGGGATTCTGGGGATACATGAGAGTAAAAACATTGCATACATGTATCAAGTGTCATAAAAAACAATATTATGTAATAAAAAGAAAACAATAAATTGCCACAGTTGCAGTGAGTTTCACTGAATTAGCCATGGCTTCACAGGGAAGGTATGTGTGGACTTAGGATCACCACTGTTAGGGAGGAGGGACCTGAATGCAGACTCAGTGAACTATGACCAAAGAAAGCAAGGAGTTCTGGAGGAAAGGGTGTGCTCACAGCACCCTGTGCTCACTCAGGCATTATGCTGGCCTGCACCTGTCACCTGACAGAATGAACACGGGCAGTAACCTGGTCAGCATGCAGGTGCAAAGACCCCTCTAACAGAACGACCCTCACACACAAGTGAGCTATTTCCTGTTCTCTTTCCCCCTGTTCCCCTGGGGCAGACAGGACTTTTCCTGTATCCTTCTGTCCCCTCTCTGTCTCTCTGTCTCTTTTCTCTTTCCATCCCTTCCCTTTCTAATAAAACTTCTCACTTAATCTATGTCTGTCTGCCATGTTTCTCTCTCCACCTCGATCACCCTCACCTGCCATAGAATACACGAAGGTTCCTAAAGCTTTATCCTAACAGCCATGGCTTCCATGGCTTTATGTTCCTTCCTCTCTGCCCAATGCCCACACTGTGATTCCAAAGACAGCAAACATGGTGATTCCAGATTTGAAGTGAGGGCTGCAGGTATCCACAATGAACTTCTGAAGTCCTGCTGTGCCTTGCTATGAGGCCAAAAAAGGAATGCACAAGAGCATTGGCCCCACCTGCTGAACCCAGGCTCCTGTCAATTCTGTCTAGTCATCACAGCTCTCCTGCAACTTTGCCCTGCCCACGGAGCTCCCGCCTATAACCCTTAGGGTCCAAATATCTGTCTGGGCAAAGCCCACATGTTCGGTTTCCTGCTGATGCCACACAGTGCATCCCAAAGCAGCACAGACTCGGGCTTCAGAGATGATCACACCATGGGACAAACTTCCTGGTTGGCTGAATGTGGTGGCCTTTGGGCTTCTGTTTCTCCTCCGAGTGCAAGGTGAGGCTCCATATGTGGGTGGTGTGAACCAGAGTTGCCAATTTTGGCAGAGTCAGAGACTGAGACTGTGGTAGGGAAGGTAGCAAGTAGGGAGGAGCAGGTAGACATGACAGAGTGGGAAAGTAACCCCTGTAGCACAGAGTCAGTGATGCCTGAGGACTCTCAATAGTAAGGAGAGTCTCTGACAAGTACTGGGCATGAAAGTCAGAAGTACAGAGGGCTGGAGAGAGAGAGGCAGATATGGCATGCTCCCATCTGTGTGTGCTGATCCTGTGACTTTAGCTGCTACTGACCTGTGGATAATAATAAAATTAATCCACCTTTCTGCTGCCATTGAACTCCAATGTGTTACCCCACAAACAGAGAAGCATCCAGGTAGACTACTCCAAAAAGTCCTGGGAAAGTTTCCTGGCTCTCAGTCATAAAGTTTTCCTGCCCTACAACAGTTGCCCAACTGAGATCCCAAGCTTCCTGTCCCCATTTTTCAGACCTTTGAAAAAGACACAATTTGGCTTCCAAGGTAAAGGGAATGTGCTCTGTGCCTGACAGAAAATCTTCAGGCTTAGGAAAAGGTGAGCCACAGGGGACTGTGCCTGGAGTCTGTGTGCACCCCTGAGGCCTCTTCCCCACAGGCATTCAAGCCTGGGTCATGCTGACCTCCTGCCAGGCCTTCCCAATGAGATCTACCCTAAGGAGGCTACATTGACTTCACACTGTGACTCTTGCCTGTTGTTGTCCAGGTTCCAAGATTTAGTGGGGACTTCTGGGCAGGAAGATCTTCCCTACTCACACTTGGCTTATGTAACTCTTGAACATTCTTGTTTGGATCCTGGGTTCAGAATCACCAATAATTGTAAGAGGACACAGAATTTTATCCCATCCAGGCCAGGATCATCCATAGGGACCTCAAGATAATATATTCTGGGCAAGGCAGAGGGCTTCTCAACTGCAAGCCAGCCTGGGCTTTATAGCAAGAACCTATTGGAAGTGGGGAGTTAAATGTAGAAATGTGTTAAAACACAATGCCACAAATGCAGAATCATTACTAATCTAGAAGAGAGTACTTCTGGAAGTAAATTTGTATAGCATTTCTTACCACAGCAAAATCAGGAATTTAAAGTATCATATAAATGGTCAGATAGCAATCTAATTAATGGCATTTTGGTTTTAAATATGTCATAGATGATATTTGCTGAGATATAATTACAGGGTGATTTTCTACTACTTCTTTTTCACTTTTCATAGACCCCCTTTTTTTAATTTTCTGCTATTTTATTATTCTATGCAGGGAAATCTACTCTCACAGAAAAGTGTCTGATTGTCCATTGCAGAATTACATTGTACTGTATTTCCTTTCTTTCTTTTTCACCAATTTTACTTATTGTATCTACTTTTTTGTTTTTCTGGATGAGCCTGAAATGAATCATAAGATAAAGGCCTGAAATATAGCTTTATTTATGATCAGATCTATTGTTATCACAGAGGCAAATATAAAATACCATATCAACTACTTGGTCCTGTGTGAGAAAGTTGTCATTTTGTCCTAAAGACATAAGATAAAAGCTTCATGTATCAAACTCAATTTGTTGCTTAAAATATTCTTGCAAGGTTTTCTTTACCAGTCTGATGCCTAAGGGTTTTTCTTTCATTTATTACCTATACAAATTCCAATGACCATTCCAATGATATCTTCAGCTATAAGAGCTGAACGATATACTGAAGATTTTCATTCCTTTTGTTTGATGACTTATAATTCTTTCTGACTACATAGACCCCCCTTTTGTATATATGGCTGTTCCAAAGACACTGACTCTTGAGAAACCTACATGTATGATTAGAGTGGTGTATTCCTTTCCCCATGTGTCATTCTAAATCAGGATCTCTGTTTAATAAACTCCATGACCCATTTGAAACTGGAAAAGGAAAATGTGGGTGGATTTTTTTTATTTTTCACATACTGAGCTTTTCTTCTGCCTCCTGACTGGAAGTATACTTCACTTCAATATGTGGGATTGTGAGGAGAGCTTCTGTTGGTGGGTAAAACATCCTGGATGTAGCTTGACTCTTATCAGATCAAGTTCAGCAGGCTTTGTGTGTCACTGTAGCAGTGACAGGTATTAGTGACCCATGTCCTCAGTGAGCTATATGGACAGACATGTCATGTGGCATGGTATCCTGTAGACAGCATGTCAGCTGGTGACTGGGGGGAGTCTTCAACATTATAAAGACGTTGGCAAATTGACCCCTGGTCCCTAAGATTAGGTGCTGGCTTAGTTACCTGGTAGCATTTCAAGTAGAACCAAAGTGCAACCCAAGTTTATCAGGTGTGGAATATTCTCATTTCTTGTGGAAACAGGGCAGATCTGCCACATTCTGCTACACTGGAGCTTGATGCAGTGTAGACAAGTTTTCCAGAGGTACTTGGAAAATGCTGAGTTGAGGATAACAAGAAAGTAACAACATCCATAATGTGAAGGTAGATGATTGAGCAAACCCAACCTTGATACCATATATTATTTACAGGTGAAGACTCAGCCAGCCCCATTAGGACTACACACACAGGACTGGTGCAGGGAAGACTTGTCCACTTGAATGACACCAGAGAGGCTGTCCACACCTTCCTGGGAATCCCTTTTGCCAAGCCACCTCTAGGAAAGCTGAGATTTGCACCCCCTGAGGCTCCCGAACCATGGAGTGGTGTGAGAGATGGGACCTCCTACCCACCTAGGTATGTTCTCCTGAGACCCAGGAAACATCGGGCCCTAGACTGTGCAGTAGCTCAGACATCTGAGACAGACTGCAGTGCTATCTCCATCAGCTGCTTTCTCTCTGTGATGGGGATATGCTGCAGATGTCAGAGAAAAAGCCAAAATGATGATGGTTTCTTAGCAAATTCACCCTCCACAATCACTGTGCCAACCCATAAATGTCCAGGTACCATTGGCTAAGAAATAAGTATATATGTCTTCCAACTAGAGATTCTGCAAGAGAATTCAGTTCCTTAAGAGTGTGGCTATGAGGTGAAGGAAGTCCCACCACAACATTTACCCCAATAGCCAGGATGTAGAAAATACAAAGAGAAATGGTATAATTATACACAGCAATAGTTTTCACAGAAACTCATGGAAATGCCAACATCCCATCATCAGAAAGAGTGGGATTTAAGGCTCCTATCCATCTGGCAGCCTCACTGGAATTTAAACTCCATACCAGTTTTCCCAAAGCCTGGGACCTTACCTTGTTTGGAAGAGATTTTGCAGTAGAATCTCATGTTATCAGGACTTCATGGGACCACAGTGTGGGGATTTTGGTGGCTGAGAGCAAATATATACTCAGGGCCTGTTTTTACCTACTGAATATCTCATAAAATAATTGTCATTGTCCCCAGGTGCTTACAAAATTCTGAAACAGAGAATGTAAAGAGTCTGGCAATGATGAAACTCAGTGTGACTCCCATCTCTACATCGGAGGACTGCCTGTATCTCAACATCTACACACCAGCTCATGCCCTTGAGGGCTCTAACCTGCCTGTGAGTAGCAGACCATACTCAGTGCTGGGGAAGGGCATTTCTTCAGGATGATTAGAAGGGCCAAAATCAATCTGAGCTCCAAGAAGGATGGATCCTGTTTCTATATCCGTTCTGCTAATTTGTGTCTTTTTACTGGGGAATTGAGTCTGTTAACATTGCAAGATAGCAATGATGAATGATTGTTAATACCTATTATTTTGTTGGTGGTGGTAGTGATGGGAATGGTAGTGATAGCAGTGGTGGTGTTGGTGGTGGTGGTGGTGGTGGTGTGTGTGTGTGTGTGCAAGAGCCTGCGTGTACATGTGTGCATGTGTGTGTATGAGTGTGTGTGTGTGTTAGAGAGAGAGAGAGATTCTATTTGTTTACCAGTGTAAGATGATGTCCTGTGTTTTCATGTACCTAGTTCACCTCCTTGGTTTGGATTTTGCTTTCTAGAAACTTGTGTAGGGCAGATTTGTACATAGACACTGTTTATACTTGACTTCATCATGGAACATTTTAATTTCTCCATCTATGATTTTTACAAGTTTTGCTGGGTATAGTAATCTTGACTGGCATCTGTGACCTCTTAAGTCTGCAGCACATCTATCCAGGACCTTTAGTTTTTCCCAGTCCCCATTGAAAAATCAGGTGTAAGTCTCATAGATCTGCCTTTATATGTTACGTGGTCTTTTTCCCTGCAGCTTTTAATATTCCTTCTTTGTTCTGTATATTCAGTGTTTTGATTATTATGTGGCAAGGGGATTTTTTCTGGTCCAATATATTAGCTGTTCTGCATACTTCTAGTACCTTTATAGGCATTTCCTTCAAAATAGAAATTTTTCTTCTATGATTTTGTTGAAGATATTTTCTAGGCCTTTGAACTATTTGATATTCTCCTCCTTCCTGTACTCCTGTTATTCATAGATTTGTTCTTTGCATAATGTCCCAGATTTCTTGTTAGATTGAACATTTTCTTTGAACAATGTATCCATTTCTTCTATCATATCTTTCATGCCTGAGATTATCTCATCCATCTTTCGCATTCTGTTGGTGAAGTTTTCCTCTGTAGTTCCTATTCACATTCCAAATTTTTTCATTTCCAGGATTCCCTCAGCTTGTGCTTTCTTTAATGTTTTTATTTCCATTTTCAGGTTTTGAACAGTTTTATTTGTTTTCTTCAAATGCCCCCCATCACACACAGGCAGAGAGAGAGAGAGAGAGAGAGAGAGAGAGAGAGAGAGAGAGAGAGATAGGCTTTCTTTAAGGCATTTATTCATTTCCCCAATTGTTTGTTTTCCTGGATTTCTTTAATGGTTTATCCATTTCCTCTTTAGGATATCTATCATCTTCATATCATTGGTTTTAGAGTCTTTGTTTCAGCTATGTTGGAATATTCAGGACGTGCTGTGGTAGGATAGCTGGGCTCTGTTGGAGACATATTGCCCAGGCTGTTATTGGTTGGATCTACTCATCAGGGTTTAGGAGTGACCACAGGTCTCAGTATTGGTTTCTTTGTGTGGTGGGTGTTTTGTTTCTTTGTTTCTGTTTCCATTCTGGGTTTTCATAGTGTGTTGTCTCCTTTACTGACATGGTCAGCCAGTGTGTACACAGGGAATGATTGTTGGTGCTGGAGGCTGGGAAAGGGCCAGGAGGAAGATGATCTGTTGCAATGCTATGGGTGAACCTGAGAACTGGGGAACAGAGAGAGGGAAAATGGTCCACAGCAGTCTACCTGGTCACCTGCCAGGTATAGGCTACAGTTGAGGAGGGAATATCTGCACAAGATGGTGATTGGAATAGAGTAGTAAGTTTGGAAGGGAAAGCCAGTAGAGGGGCAGGGGTATGAGGGACTCACAGCAGTGGGAGACAGGTTGAGGGAAGCTTCAACTGGTATTCTGTTGCACTGCTGGGGAACCCTGAGAATCGGGGGGTAACAGAGAGTGGGGAAGATCCTTAGGCACCCTACCGGGTCCCACAGGTCTGGTATTAAAGGCTTACATCACAATGACCAGCTATGTGCCAATGAATTTTGTTAATAATAATGGAGAGTCACTGATGAAAACACCCCTCTTCATTTCAAAGGCTCTGAGAGTAAAGGTGTCATTATTCCATATTTAGAGACATTAATCTAGGCTTCAGTCTTTAGAGATGTAGAGGGGCTGGCAAGTATACTGATGATGTTAGGACCCTGTCTGTGGCCCAGGTGAGGATGTCCTGAGGAGTTTTGTCTGTGTGTCTATGTACACTGAGACAAAGCATGAGGTAAAGTAGAAGATACCCCAGGTGGAGTTTGAGCTGGGTGGGAAGTTCCTGTCATCTGACTTGATTTCCACAGGTGATGGTATGGATCCATGGTGGTGGACTAGTAACGGGCATGGCTTCTGTGTATAATGGATCCATGCTGGCAGCCCTTGAGGATGTGGTGGTGGTCACTATCCAGTACCGTCTGGGTATCCTAGGCTTCTTCAGGTGAGTCTAGGGCTGACCTGTGCTGTGCAATAGAGGATAAACAGAAATAAGACAGCCCTGTGATTCCTTCTCTGCCACTCCTCAGCACTGGAGATCAACATGCCAGAGGCAACTGGGGCTACCTTGACCAAGTGGCCGCCCTACGCTGGGTCAGGCAGAATATCGCCAATTTTGGAGGCAACCCTGACTGTGTCACCATTTTTGGACAGTCTGCAGGAGGCACAAGTGTGTCTTCACATGTTCTATCCCCCATGTCCCAAGGACTCTTCCACAGAGCCATCATGGAGAGTGGGGTGGCCCTGGTTCCTGTACTGATCTCCAACACTTCTGACATGGTCTACACAGTGAGTCTCTCCACCCATCCTACTGATGACCCTACAGCCTTAGTCCCCTCCCTCTGATGCTCTGGAAGTTTTATCAATCGGGAAAACAAGCAGCTTCTTTTGGGAGATTCTGAGAGACTCGTGGGTTAGAATCTACTTGTCTCTACGTTATACAGGCTGGGAGTAAGAACCATGCATAAGTACCTTGTAGTGTCCATCATTTTCAGAAACTAGTATGTGTGTGATGAAGATATGTCTAGATAGGTAAAAGCATTACCAATTTCCCCAGAAACCACAAAAATCTGCATGTAGTAACAAGTGTGTGTGTGATCTTATTATTCCAATGGTCAGATGGGAGGCAGAGACCAGTGAATTCCGGAAAGGTCACAAGTTAGATTGACTCTTGTAAGCAGGAAAAGGTAATAAATGTTCATATCTCGAACAAAATGGAAAATGAGGACTAAAGACCAAATGTTGTCCTCTGGTCTTCTCACACAAACCAAGGTATAGGTACTCCTAAAGTCACACACACTCATGGACATACACACATAGCTTATTTTTAAAGTGTTTAGGCAGAATGACCCCTCTAGCTGTCACATCTGAGCAACAAGAACATGGGAATTTCATACTAACTCTAATCTAACAGCACAAGGTATGATGTGGTATCAGGACACAATGCCATTCAACTAGGATTCAGAAAACTTCTCCTTGCATAAAAAGATGAATCAACTCCTGCTGGTCCCTTACAGACAGTAGCCAACTTATCTGATTGTGAGGCTGTGGACTCAGAGACCCTGGTGCACTGTCTGAGAAACAAGAGTGAAGAGGAGATTCTGACTATTAACAAGGTTGGTAGAATTGTGTGACTTAGAGGACCAGTTCAATGAGATGTGGGAGAATCAGCCCTTATTACTCTAAATAAATTATGGCTACACTATAATTTGGTATCCTTTATATCATGTGCATAAAATGAATACCAAAGTATCCTAATATATGTAGAAATTCTACCAAGGTGGAAAAGCATCTTGAGACAGTGAATGGGGTGGATAATGATTAGGATTTCTCAGTGGACAAATAATACGTATGGAATTGATCTTCACCATTGACCTTGGATGTCCCTCAGGTCTTCAAGGCGATCCCTGCTGTGGTGGACGGAGAGTTCCTACCCAAACATCCACAAGAGTTGTTGGCTTCTGTGGATTATTACCCTGTCCCCAGCATCATTGGTGTCAACAATGACGAATATGGCTGGATTATCCCCTTGGTGAAGCACACTTCCAATTCCTTGAAAGTCTAGGGACTCATAAGGTTGGTAGTGGAAACTTGATCCATATACATTCCACCTTACACTGAAAACTGCACCCTGTCTCCCAGACCACAGGGACTGCTCAAACAATAAAGAACATAACCAGAGAGACCTTGCAGGCTGTTCTGAAGAGCACAGCAGCAAAGTTGGTGAGACACCTTGGGTACTGCCTCCAATAAAAAGTACCCATACATATCCTTCTCAGACACCATGCCTAGAAACAAGCTTCCCAGCACTTTCCCTATTCTTCACACAGAGGCTGCTGCCTGTCAAAACAAACACCAGCCTAACTTCATTCTTCCTGATCCCCTGGTGTAGATGTTACCTCCTGAGTGTAGTGATCTGCTAATGGAAGAATACATGGGGGACACTGAAGACACCCAGACCCTCCAAATGCAGTTCAAGGAAATTATGGGGGATTTCCTTGTCATTATCCCTGCACTCCAAGTTGCAAATTTTCAAAGTGAGTACATCTGTAATGAGGCCAAGTTAGGAAAACTCAGATTTATGGGTCCAAGATGAGTTCTATAGTGTCCAGGTCCCTATCCATGTCTGGATCATGCCTCTGGAATCAAAACCAGTGTAAGAGACACCTTATCCAGATACAAATATGGAAATAGATTGGGAATACTCTATTGATTTACTAAAAATATTCACATTGCCATGGACATTGTTTAGCAAAGGCTTTGCCATAACTAGTACACCAGCCTGCAGTCACCCACTTAGAATTATGACATCAGATAACTTTATACCAACATATTTTGTCACCAAGGGTTATGCAGGAAAGCTCCAGGTAAGACAATACTATGTCACCATGTGTCCTTACTTCTAGATTCCCATGCCCCTATCTACTTTTATGAGTTCTGTCATGACACCAACTTCTTCAAAGAAGTCAGACCACCCCATGTGAAAGCTGACCATGGCGATGAAGTTCCCTTTGTTTTTGGGTCTTCCTTCTGGGGCATAAAATGTGAGTCTTCCTTGTTTTCCATGAGCTGCATGGGGCCCCAGATTGGTACCTGATGGGCAACTGAGGTCCCAGTCCAGTTGAGAAAATCAAGGCTCTCAGAGAGGATCATTTTCCCAGTTCATAAAGCTACGCCAAGAATAGACTCAGGACGCTTTGGAGTAAAATCTATTGTCTTAGTTACTTTTCTATTGCTGTGATGAGACACTATGACCAAGGTGGCTTATAGAAGAAAGAATTTATTGGGACTTACAGTTTCAAAGGGTTAGTCAGAGTCCATGACAATCATGGATGAAAGAATAGCAGCATGCAGGCAGGCATGACATTGGGAAAGTACCTAACTAAAAGCTTACATCCTGATTTACAAGGCATAGAGAGAGAGAGAGCTAACTGAAATAGACTGGAATTTTAAACCTCAAGCCAACTTCCACTAACACACCTCCTCCAACAAGGCCATACCTCCTAATCCTTCCCAAACAGTTTCCCTAACTGGGGACAAAGCATTCAAATAAATGAGTCTATACAAATCTTAACATTTGAGCCACCATGTCCATTCTAGATGGAATGAAGACACACTGGAACATAACTGAACCTGGAGGCATTCAGTTAGAGGTGTGGGTGGCTCTTGAATCTGAATCTTGACGGGGTAGGGAAAGAGGCCTAGAATTCAAAGTCAGGCTGTAGGAAGGGTGGTGAATATGGAGCGAAAATAGGCAGCTGCATCAGATGGATGGAACTTGGATCTTTGTCTTCCCCATGGTTACAGCTGACTTCAGCAAGGAAGAGGAACTGCTGAGTAGGAGGATGATGAAGTACTGGACTAACTTTGCACGACATGGGTGAGAGCATGCCCCTCCATTAAATCCCTGGGTCCTTATGTAAGGTTCCATTTGTGGTTAATGGCTTCATTAGCCTACATGGATAACTCATCACATGATAGAGTCCTCCTCTGCCAATGGCACACTTAGATACATTCTATTAGTTACTGGTCATATTGGAGTGACCTGGCTGGAGCTATGGTGTTATTCTTTAGATCTGACGTTTGAGAGAGAGACATGAAATTGGCCAGGTTGTCTAGCCCCACATGGAGCAGACACCAGTAAGTGACACTTGTGTCCCTATAGGAGGACACATGCCCCAACAGCGTCCTCAACCATTGGCCCAATTGGTCCACTGTCCTGACACTCACTGAGGGATTAGGCATTGGTTGAGAATGACCTTCACCATTCTCCACAGGAACCCCAACAGTGAGGGTCTACCCTACTGGCCTGTGTTTGATGACAATGAGCAATACCTGAAGCTGGATATCCTGCCCTCAGTGGACCAAGCCCTGAAGGCCAGAAGGCTACAGTTCTGGACCACTACTCTGCCAAAAATGGTCCAGGTAAAGAGGGCTCAGGAGAATCACTCAGAGTTGTAGTACTCTGTGAGTGGAATGGTGTGAAGGGTTGAGTAAACATGGGGTCAGCGTAACATTCTTAGAGTATCCTAGTTAAAGCCTAACAACCACATAACCAACCATCCCCTACACTTGCCCATTTGGCCAACATGTATGACAAACACTTGGTGTGTCACTCGTTACTCAATATGCTGGGACACCTTTTACAAGACCCACTATGTAAATGCTCCCATGACTGTGAAGATGTGTGGTCCCCTGAAGACCCACTATGTAAATGCTCCCATGACTGTGTAGATGTGTGATCCCCTAAGTGTTCCAATCTTCTTTCACAGTCTACTGGGACCCGGCTCCTCCCTTCCTTTCTTCTTCTGCTTTCATCTTCTCTCCTCTTCTCCAAGCCCCAGACATTCTTCATATGAAACAGAAGCCATGGGAGTGGGCTGTGTCAAAATCCTATGTTCTCTCAGCAAGTCTCATGTCTTTCTTATTTGTAAGAGTAACCAATAAAGAAACCTGATAACCCAACGTTCAATTATTTTGTTTCTTCCGGCTGTTATTCTGAGAGTTCACAGACTGCAAGCTGGGATCTATAGTAGGTATGTGTGGCCCCTGCTTTTCAGAGACTGAGACAGGAAGATTCATGATTCAAGCAGTTTCAGGTCAGCCTGAGCAACACAGTAAGAACATCTCATATATATCTGGAAAGCACATACATACCAAAAATTTGAAAGCATGTTTATGAACCAAAAAATTAAAAATCAATTGCCACCAGATTTGCATGTGGTGACAGTTAGGTCTCTGACTCAAAAGGTTTCATGTTACATCCTCATTGAATAGTATGAGAGAACAATGACACTCTTGATCTTCTCAGAGTCACAATTCTTAATAGCATTAATAGAAATTAGATTTCAGCAAATAAATTTGATTGCATGGCTTTCAGATATTAGCTCACACAGGTCTCTGACATATGCCACAAAGGATGCCAACTGGTGAAAAAATCCCTACATACTGTCCCTGTATATGAAATTTTACAGATGCCTGTAGAAACAGATCTAAGCATGTTCATGGCATTTTTCAAACTGCATCAAGAGTTAGAGTGTTGATCGGAACTACCTGGGTTTCTCAGAGTCCGTTTTCTGAAGTTTCTTCTTTGGTCAAGACTTCTGAAGACAGTATGGAGCACCACACTTGCCAATTCCACCACCTCTGTGAAAATGTTTGTCTATGGGGTGTGTCCTAGAAATGGGGTGGTGTCAGAAGAGATTCCTGTACCTGGCACCCTGAGCAAGCTTCTCATTTATAGAAATGTTTTCCTGCCCTTCAATGAATCCTCCCAAGCCTCTTAATTCCTTGTTCATCCCCTAATCTTTCTAATAGTCCATGTGATTGATTCCCTTAAATGTTTCAAATCCCAGCAGTACAAAGTCTCTTGCATTTTGTCCTTCTCAAAGGTGCCATATTCTGCTCTGTCTGTATTGTTGATCCTGCAAAGTGCATTCTCTGTCATTAAGGGGTATTGTCTTATGTCCTACAGGACCTAGGAACTCCCCATCCATCTACCACTCACAATATTGCCCTACTTGGGCCAGTTTTCCCAGAACAAAGTCCACCTTTCCCAACCATTCCACTGAAGACAAATCATAATGTACCATGACCTTTGATTGAAAACAAAAATTTCTGTGTTGACTACCCAGGACACCAGGGAATAGCTGAGGTTAATGTTGAGCCTTGTTTAAGAAGCTGAGCACAGGGATAGTCTAGCTGGGATCTTAATGCACTGTTGAGCCCCTGGTGAGACCAGTAGCTAGCAGAACCCCACCAGGCAGTCAGGTTGGGGCTTCAATCCTGGAGGCTTTCATTGCTGAAAGCATAGTGTCTGCTGACAAACACTGCCCAATGCAGCTGAAGACTTTCCTGGTTCCCGGTAGAAAAATGAGAAGTAGACAACTAACAGTGTGATGACTGACAGCTCATGCTGTTCCCCCTGTCTCCCCCTGCTCTTTGCAAAGCCTAAGCTAAAACATGACAATGCAAACCGATCTTTGGGCCCTTCCTGTCAGGTGGGGACCCTGTGGATCTTGATCAGTCAAAGTCATAGAACCTTTGCGCCATTCCCACTCTCAGACATTTCCCTGATGATAAACTGTAACTTTTACCCTCACTAGTGTCTGTGGGGTTTCATTGTCACATTTGTCAGACATGAACCAGCATTGGCCTCTGGTGTCGGAGCCTTTCAGACTGATTGTCCAGCACCCTTGCTCCAATACCAAGCCTTCAAAGTGTTTGACAGGACAGTGTTGCCATGCAGGGCTCACTGAGCTACACTAATGTAAACTCACTGCCATGGTTTCTATTTCTCTGAATACATAGGTCATTTCACCAACAGCTAATTCAGGGTATTTTTTATACTCTGTAGTGACTATGGTTTGAATTTAAAACATGACCCTCAGGCTCATGTTTTGAGTGCTTTGTCCATAGCTCAGTGTAAAAATAAAAGACCCACAGACAGTTATGGGAGTTCAAACTTCAAGCTGATGATCAGGAAAGCAAAGCAGCTTGCCAATAGTTCTCAGCTCAAACCCAGACCGAAAAGGATGATCCATCCACCCATGAGATCTTCACCAAACCTCAAACTGCCACCTCTCCTCATCATGGCTGGGGAATCCTGAGACTTCCACGTCTTCCCATCCTCTTGAATACTGTGCTTCCTATCTTCAGTGTGGCTGGAAAATGAAGGTCTGGTAATGAGGACTTGTTCATGTCTTATATGCATCCCTAATGCTGGGATTAAAGGTGGGTGATCCCAGGTGCTGAGGTCATCTTTGTGTAAGCTGTGTCTCTTTAGGGCTGGATCAATCTTGAGTTGATCTGGGTGGCCTTGGACTCACAGAGATCCATCTGTCTCTTTATCCTGAAGCCTATGATTAAAGGTATATACCACCACCTCCTAATGTCTGGCTGTTGGGATTAAAGCTGTGTGTCTGTCATTTATGATCTGTAGCTTACTGGTTTCTGAATCCTCAGAAATAATATATAAATAATATATCATAAATAATAAATAATAAAACCTAAATAATATATCACTACAATGGAAAACTATTTTAAAGACTGTGGATCTTATATGGGATAGGGTTCAACTGAAAGAACTATAAGAGGCATATATGCACCTATATCATATTGCATATATTTGCCTGGACTTTTGTTTGTATTATTGTTGTTAGCATTATTACCGCTATGATTTTCTCATTTGGATTGTGTTGAGTGACACACAACATTCCTGTGTAACCCCATGCTATGATCAAACTCGGGATCTACCTGCCTCAACCTCCCAAGTTCTGGGACTACTTATGATAGTCAACATAACTGTTCTCCATAGACTTCTTTTCTTTTTTCATTTTGTTCTCTATCCCTCTCCCATCCCTCTTACTCTTCCTCTCTCTCTCTCTCTCTCTCTCTCTCTCTCTCTCTCTCTCTCTGTGTGTGTCTCTCTCTCTCTCTCTCTCTTGCCCTCTCCCTCTCCATCTACCTCTTCTTTCCCTCCCTCTCCTTTCCTTTCCTTTACTCTCTCTCAGAGGGGGATATTTGCACCTGGGTATCTGTATGTGTCTGTGTATGTTTCTGTGAGGGGTGGGCACACACATACAAAAACACACATGCACACTTGTCAAACATACTGTGACACATAGGTAGAAGGCAGAGGAAACACTTTGGAAAGTCAGTTCTTCCTTCCTGCCATGTGGATTCTGGGGATCACACTCAGCTTATCAGCCTTGGTGACAGCATCCTTACCCACTGAGCCATCTCACTGGCCCTTTCCTTAGATTCTAACTTCTGATTCCATCTGCCTTTCCATCTCCATCACAGTCTTTCTATACTCTGACTCTGTGTGTTTCTATTTCTCTCTCATTCCTCCAGGTTTCTGTGGCAAGTTTCGCATCACCCTCCCAATATACAAAGAAATACCCTTGAGTTTCTTCTTCACTGAATAATATATTTTATAAATGTGTATATGAGTTCATGTATGTGTATGTGTGTAGACACACATACAGAAATGTCCCTGAAGCCAGGAAAGAATCCATACAGATTTTCAGACCAGGACTATGAAGATTAAGGGACTAGAGCAAAACCAAGTAAATCTTGATTCCAGAAACTGAACAGGAATTTCTGGGTTAAGAGGAAAATTGTAGCTTCACATATGAGCTCTTCCTGTTCCCTTCACCCCATAGTAAGTGTGTTCCTTCTCTAATGTGGGTAACTGAAGGTGTCACTTCAGAGAAGCCCTTGTGTCATCTCCACTTACAGCTTTCAGCTCTGTCCTTTCATCCCCAATGTTGTATTTGGACCTGTGACTATCACACCGGTAAACATACTAACTGCAGGTTTCAGGTGCTTCACTGTATTTAAGGGGCTACAGATGCCACATAGCACCTTCAGATGAGACCAAATGAAACACAGAAAGTGTGGAAGTGATCACAGTTCCTGTCTGCAGATAATGGCTGTCACAAACCCAGCCTGCTCAGCATTGCTCTCCTGCAGCTCAAACCTATCAGGCCCCACCCAGAGCACCACCCACACTCTGCTGGGTCCAAACTCCGGCTCTAGACCTCAGAAGCGTTCTGACAAAACCTAACTTGTCCTACATGATTCACACACACTCCGTGCATCAACCATGGGACTGAAACAAATTCTTGCTCAGCTGATCACCGTGGCCTGTGTGTTCCTGCTTCTCCTCCAAGTTCAGGGTGAGGCACTCAAGGGAGTGACTGGGATCCATGTCAGAGCTGCCAAATTGTGCAGAGACAGAATGAAAGGGGAATGGATGTCTGAAACGGTGGGGTTCATTGCTCAGAAACCCTGCACTTTTATTAGGCTTCCCCCATAGTCAGAGAGGGCATTCTAATTCATAGAGCAGAGAGGCTACCTAAAGATGCCAACCTTCAAGGAAGGAGCTCAGAATGAGAGTGTTTTGAAGAATGACAGATAAGCAAGACTGGACAACAAGCAGGGTGTAAATAGTAAGTCAGGACATTCCCTCCTGGCTTGAGGGGGGGGAGCTGGAGCTATGTGCACATACTAAACATCATGATGATACCCTCCATGGCCATTTCACTCTGATGTAGGATTTCTTTGGCCAGAGGAGTAGCATGGCTTTCTCGAAGATATTCAAGTAAAGCTCCTGACTCTTACAGATACCGGAGCTCAATCCTGCACGTGAAATGGGCTCTGAGAGGACCCAGGGTGATTTTTTACATCACCTCTCTGGCCTAGCATGGGGCAACTGTGTGACTTGGCTTACAGGAGAAAGATGATAGCACTCTGTGCCTGCCAAGCAGTATCCACCTAGTTTGGAGTTAAGTGGATAGAATTCCAGAACACGACCCTCAGTCTTTATACTCTCCTCTCTAGGGCTCCTGCTGAAGGCCCTATGTCTTGTCACCCCTATTCCAACTTTCCAATTTCCACATGCCTATTCTTCATGCCGTACCTCCAAAGGCCTTTCTCTCTTTCGCCTCATGTGACATTGCTCTCAAAAGTCACCAGGACCTTCCAGGTAAGAGATCTGCCTACCCTCTCTAATGGCCCCCATTTTATGAAGTGATTGAGTTGAGCCTATACCAGGAAGCACCATTAACAAGTCATAGGAGGGCACAAATGTGGATCCTTCTCTCTAATCGTGGTTCGTCTACAGGAAGCATCAATGTCCCTGGGCCTTATACAGAGGGCCCAGAAGTTTGTCTAAGAACACAGGAAGGCTTTGGCCCTTGATTTCAACAACACTCCATTTATGGCACCACAATTTAACTCCTCCTAACAGGGAGATCACCACACACTGCTACATTTTAGCGCTCCCAAAACCATTCAATGGAGGCTTCACTTCAAAAACAATCAGTTAATACAACAAATCTCAGATCATGTATATTATATCACATTCTTGTCCATTGCTAAAACAATGGACATGAGGCCTCAATAGCTGGTAACTGAAATGAACTCACATGAACAGAGATCTCATTCCACATGAAACAGTGTCAGCAGCATGTGAAAGAGGAGAAGGTGGATTTGACTTGGACATCCTAGTGGACTGGATAGCCCTGCCAAAACACCTGAAGCCACACAGTGATCAAAGGAAGTGCCTTTGTTCAGATTGCAATTTAGAGTTTGAATATCTGTGATCTCCTCGGGGCCTTCTAGCTATGCCAATGGCATTGCACAGTATGTCATATGAGAGAGATCACACGGTGAAAGAAGCAATACACCCTGGGAATGGTCACAGTCACTCTTGTCTGACACTCCTTCACTCTGAACACAAGAACTAACTTCTTTCAAAATCCAGCAGTAACCCCTGTATGAGGGCTCCCATGACTCAGTCACCTCCCACTGGGCCATAGTTCTTAAAGGTTCCATAATCTCAACAGCAGCACCCTACAGTAAGCATTGAGTACTTGAATCTTTGCAGGGGGAGAGGGAACAAAAACATATACAAATCAGTGCATTTCATTTTAGTCCCCAGATTCATGTCTGTCTGACACTGCAAAATATGTTCATTCCATGCTTTCAGTTCCAAAGACTTAACTCCTATGATCATGATTCCAAAGTCAAAGTCCCAAGTGCCATGTGAATTTCAAGGAAACCCTCTTATAGCTGAGAGATTTTCAATTAAAATCCAAGCTTGGTGGTTTTAAAAATGAATATTGTTCTGATTGGATTTTGTCAATCTGACACAATCCTATACTACTGAGAAATCAATTCCAGGAGAATTGACCTGTAAGAAAGTCTGTGGGAGCATTTTCTTCATTAATCATTAATGTGGGAGGGCCAGGGCCATCATGAGTAACAACCCCCTGGACTGGTGGTCCTTTGTCATGAGAAAGTAGACTAAGCAAGCCATGGAGAAAAAAAAAAACAGTAAACAGTATTCTTCCACGGCCTCTGCTTCAGTTGCTATCCTGCTTTTCCTTCAGGACTGTAATCTGTAAGATGAAATGAACCCTTCTCTCCTCTAAATTCCCTTCAGTCATGGTGTCTTCACAGCAATAGAAACCTGACTAGGACATTCCCAATGCAAAAAGGATCAACAGACAAATAGAAAAGAAAGTCAGGGCCCAAGCAAGAGAAATGAACTCTCAAACTACATGTCTGAAATGCTGCGGCATGAGAGCATACAGTGAGCTATGACAACTCAGGTGCACCCACCCCTGTCATGTGACACTTCTTGCAGTATTGGTTACTTTTTTCTTTCTGTGATGAAACACCTCAATCAAGGTAATTTGAGGAAGAAAGGTTTATTTGGTCTTATGGTTCCAGAAAGACACAAGTCCAGAATAGTGAGGACAGCACGGTAGTCACCCACACATACAGCACAGAGCTTACATCTCAAACTACAAGAAAGTGAAAATAGGAATGGTACATAGATTTGAAACCTCATATCTACCCTAAGTGACTTCCTCCATCAAGGCCAGGCCTTGCAAAAGTATTTGGATAGAACAATCAACTTGGGACAAAATATCCAAATATCAGAACCTATGGAGACTATTTTCATTCTAAACAGCCCTCTGGCTGCAGCCTACCTAGTTGCTCTCTCAAGGTGCATACGTTTGCCTCCTGCCTTTCATAGGCTGATGCTGCCAATAGCCTGTATTTGTACAATTCTGGAATCTCAATAGCCATGGTACCATATTCACAGCTCACAAAGTATTATGGTGTGAAGTGTTTGCAGTGCTACTGGGGTGGAGCCTCCCACATTCTTCTTAAAAATCCCAGTGGTATCTGCTATGTCCTTTGATTCTGTATCCAACACCTTAGTGCCATGTAAATCCCCCCCCCAAGACATGCTATTTGACCCCTTTAGATCAGTGTCAAGAGCCAACCCTAACCATGGCTAGAGCAGATGTACAGCATTGTACCAGAAAGCAAAAGCAGAATCCTAAAGCTACCCTGAACAAGAAGCTTGTGAAGTGCACTCATTCCTTCCCAAACCTTCAATCCTCTCTGCTTGTGATAAGTAAGTGATAGGAGAAAGCTGTTGGCAAAATGGAAGATTTCTATGAAGTCTCCAGAGTGTCTTTCCCATTATTCTGGGGCATTCTTCTGAGCCTGTCTTCCTTCCACCCATAGTATTTTCTTTTATGCCTTCAAATTCTTACCAAAGTCCTTTTTGCTCTTCCCATTGACATGATATGAATTTTCAGATTTATAAGCTCTGCCTCCCTCTCCAGGGATTATAGTGAATTTCACTGGATATGGCCCAGAAGACTCACACGGTTCCCTACATTGTTTACTTCAAATTTTCTTTCTCTAAACACTTTTGGGCATCATGCTTAAAGTTGACTACCTATGAGCTTTAGAGTATGGATGCTTTGCACTCAACTTCTTCATAATACTGTGACACAGGTGGCCTACACTCTATTTCACAGGGGGATGGTTCTCACTTTTTATGGAACTTTATTACTCTGTCTTTCCTTCAGCATTGCTATAAGCAACATTCTGGAAATGACCATGTAAACTATCTATGAAGTGCAAGATCCTAACTAGTCTTTTGTCATCAGAGCCCTCACCATAAAAACTTATAATGTTCACTGTACAGTAAAATAGGACACTTACAGATTGTCCCTCCACTTCCTTCAAATGTTTGGCCACTATTGTGCTCCAATCACATTTCCATATATTTAGGTATTGGTATGAACCAACCTCATACTTGTTTTGAATTGCTGTTACAAAATGACCAACACTAGATAATGTATTAAAAATGGCTTCTTTAATTCATAGAATTGAAGGCAGAAAATCCATGGTGAGTGGTACTCTCTGGAGAGCCTCTGGCAATGGACTTGGAGCCTTGTCACAACTCGTACCATTGACATTCTGTGGATGAACGATATAGCCAGGGATCAGCCAATAGGGCCAAGCTGACTCTGATTACAATATGCTGCCAATTTCAAAGAAAGTAGCCCATTGCTGTGAGTTTAAATAATTCCAAAAGACCAGCATAAAGCCTTTTCAAGGCCAACCACAATCCAACCATCCTCCACTATCCTGACTCTCAACAGATCTACCACCTCAGCGCTGCCACTTTCAGCAAATGAACCACATCCAAGTCACAACAGAGACACAGCACAAGCTTGCCCTCCCTAACATCCATGGGTGCCTGCCAATACTGGCCTTTCTTGTAGCAGGTGACTTGAAACTGGTTGATCCATGTGGAACTATAATGAGTGATGTAGCAATAGCTCCCAGGGTTCTTTGTTTCCCCCCAGTAAATTTTGGCTTAGATCAGCCAATTCTATACAAGTGAACCAGAAAAACTAGACAGAAGGTTCAAGAGAAGTGAGTAGTTAAGGAGGAAGCAATAGCAAGGGAAGGTGCCCTGCCAGAATACATCCCCACCCCCACCCTCAACACCACCCACCCTCCAGCAAAGCACATAGTGCGTGGGAGCTGCCTCAGGCCTGTACATAGAGGAATGAGGTGTCCTAAGACGGGAAGAAACAATTAATGAAGCAACAGTGCCCAAAATCCATCTTCAATCATTTCAGGTGTGGAACAACCTAGAGGTACTTGGATTGCAACATATTCTTTTTGCCATTATTTGATGCAAACCACAATTACCACATATGGTAATATTCTCTGTGAAGATAGGAAAGGAGAAGGAAAAACTGACAGATGATAGATTATAGTTACATAGATAGATAAGTAGACAGTTAGATGTTTCAACAGGTAATTCTCACTGTAATAAATTTTCTCTTCTAATTTTTTGTTTTGTGTCCATGCTTGCCTCACACTTTTTTTTATTTAATTTTTATTTTTATTTTACATATTGATCCCAGTTCCTTCTCCCTCCCTCCCTCCATCTTTCCCTCTCTCGCACCCTCTCATGCCCCCCGACCTCCCTCTCCTCCCATCCCACCCCCCACTCCAAGGTAGGGTGATGCCTTCCAGGATGGGTCATCTAAATCTGTCAAGTCATTTGGAGTAGGGACTAGGCCCTCTCTCCTGTCTCTAGGTTAAGAGAGTATCCCTCCATGGGGAATGTGCTCCCAAAGTCCTTTGTCCACCTGGGATACATCCTGGTTCCACGGCTCAGGCCCCCATGTTCACGGGGTCTAAAACAGTCCAATGCTGGTTTCCCAGCTGTGAATCTGGGGGCCCATTAGCTCCTCCTTGTTCAGGTCAGCTGTTTCTGTGGATTTCTGAACCCTGGTCTTGTCCTCCCTGTCTGCATCTGGATTCCAATTCGGCTCAGTCTTTAGTTGTGGGTGTCTGCTTCTGTTTCCATCAGCTACTAGATGAGGGCTCTATGATGGTAGATAAGGTAGTCATTGACCTCATAAATAGGGAAGGGCCTTTCCACTGTTGCTCAAATTGTTAAATGGGGTAAGTCTTGTAGGTCTCTGGACATTACGCTAGGTTCAGTTTTCTCTTCAAACCTATAATGGCTCCCTCTTTTATGCTCTCTCTCTCTCTCTCTCTCTCTCTCTCTCTCTCTTTTTCCCTTATCTATTCCTCCCCTGACTCAATCTTCCTAGTCCCACTTGCTTTTCTCTCCTCCCCTTCTCTTTCTCCTAGTTCCCTCTCCACTCACTGCCCCCACACTCCCAATATGCTCAGGAGATCTTGTTCCTTTCCCCTTCTGTGAGGGACCTTATATGAATCTCTTAGAATCCTCCTTGTATCCTAGTTTCTCTGGCAGTGTGAATTATTTGTCTCACACTTTTGAATCCTCCTTGGTCATCCCTCCAAGTGATGGAGTTATAAGCAGGTGCCATCTTGAACAGAACATATATGTTCTGTTGTTTGTTTTCTTGTTTGTTTGTTCTTTCTGTAGTCCTAAGGTTAAAAATCAAGACCTCGTGTATTATTGGCAAGCACTGGAACACTGATACACACTTCAAGCACTTGTGGTGCTTCATGGTTGGGGATGATTGATGTGGAGTCTGAGGAATGTAGCCCAGGTAGCCTCAAACTCTCCATCTTCTTTCTTCAGCCCCAGGACAGGTGCTGGGTTTAAAGGCTGTTTCTACATACTCACCTTAGTCAATTGGTGCTGTATACCCATTTCAAACAATATTAATACAAGGTGTTTTAATTATATTTGTGTAAGAGCAAGACTTTATAAATTACTAGATATGTTTATGGGTTTTTATTCTAATTTGCCCTTCTTAATTTTTTATTGAAAATGGATTTTTTCATGCAATATATTATGATTATAATTTCTGCTCCTTAAACTCCTCCCAGATCCTCCCCTACCCACCCAAACCCACACTCTTTGCTCTCTTTCTTTCTCATTAGAAAACAAACATCCATCTAATAATGATGATGATTTTGTTGTTGTTGTTGTTGTTGTTAAAACAAACATGAACAAGACAAAACAATCTAACAGGAAAAATGAGAGCCAAATAAAAAACCCTACACATATAACACAATGACACACATATTGAAACACACTGAAATCCCATAAAAACACAAAACTGAAAACTGTAATATATAAGCAAAAGACCCTTAAGGTTGAAACAGAGAGAGACAGAAAGCGTTATGAGAGGGAAAACTAGTACAAAAATTCCATTGCATTCATTTTGTGTTGGACATCTACTGCCAGGCATACAAAAGTGTGGTTTGTATGCCCAATAGGACTCCATTGAGAAAGCTATTTTTTCCTTTGTGAGTGATTACTAATTGGAGATATTTTCTGGGTTAGAGATAGGGGTTTGTGTCAACTTGCCCTCGCAGTGCCGGGGCCCCATCTGACTTAGACTTGAGAAGACCCTGTACCTGCTCCCACACTCTCTGTGAGTTCATGTGACTGTCAATCCTGTTGTGTCTAGATGGCCTTATTTCTTTTTTTTTTTAACTCTTATTTTACATATTGATCCCAGTTCCCTTTTCCTCCCTCTCTTCCACCCTCCCACACGCCCCTGAACACCCTCCCATCCCATTCCCCCTTCATTCCACATGTAGGGTGATGCCTTCCAGGAGGGGACATCTAAATCTGGCAAGTCATTTGGAGTAGGGACTAAGCCCTCCCTCCTGTCTCTAGGTTAAGGGAGTATCCCTCCATGGGGAATGTGCTCCCAAAGTCCTTTTGTGCACCAGGGATACGTCCTGGTTCCACTGTCAGTGGTTCCTTAGACTGTCCAGGCCTTCTTTCATCCCCATTGGACTTGATATCTTATTGCTTTCTCTCCTGCAGAGTTTCCTGAGCCATGAGGGGAGATTATTTGATGGAGACATATTATTTAGGACAGAGTGCTCCAAGGTGTCTCTCTCTCTCTCTCTCTCTCTCTCTCTCTCTCTCTCTCTCTCTCTCTCTCTCTCTCTCTCTCTCTCTCCCCCTGTCTGCACACTGTACAGTTGTGGTTCAATTCATTTATTCCCATACTGCAGAAGGAAACTTCTCTAATGATATGTACAGTTGAATGAAATTAGGATCATTTTATTGCTATTTCCTGAAGAATAGAATTTGGTTTTCCACTAGGTACATAGGCTATCTACTCTCAGGTTCTAGGCTACCCAAACAGTTTCTGGCATGGGTTCCATCTCATGGACTGGGCCTTAAATCCAATCACACAGTAATAGTTGGGTATTCACACAACTGTTGAGCTACTACTGCAACACTGTATCTTGAAAGCAGGTCACCATTGTATCACAACCTTAGAGATACAGTTAAAATATCAAAACTACCCACATCAGGGTTCACTTCAGTGGTTTTTCATTAATCAAAATTCTCCCAATGTATCCCCAAATCTTGGCACTCAATACTGAAGAGTCATGAAGAATGGTGACATGAGGCCACTGTGACAAACAGGAAGTGTATGAAAGTAATGTTTGCTGTCCTTGGTCCTTGGAAAAGGCTATGATGTGGGTGACAAGGAAATGAAGAAAGAAACTCTTACTGTGGTGGCAGCTGATTGTGTGGGCCAGTCCTGAGGTTACTTCTCCATCCACAGGACAAGACTCAGCCAGACCCATCAGGACCACACACACAGGACAGATACAAGGCAGCCTTGTCCACATGAAGGGCCTAGAAGGGGGTGTCCATACTTTCCTGGGAATTCCCTTTGCCAAACCACCTGTAGGACCACTGCGTTTTGGACCCCCTGAGCCACCTGACCCGTGGAGTGGTGTGAAGAATGGGACCTCCTATCCAGCCATGTAAGTTCTCCTGAGGCCCTGGGATTGGTGAGGACTCTGAACCCTGGAACAGATAGCAGTGGTTCCTCATCTCAAGCTCACAGCATTTTCCCACTATTCAGGGGGATTCCCAAGAGTGTTTTCAGGAATACTGACTAATATTAAATGGGTAAGATGACTCTGCCAACCTCTTAGTTCAGGGCTTGTCATCCGGATGGCATTGATCAGACTATTTCTACTGTTCTCTAACATCCAAGGAAGGGTCTCTGGGAGAGGGTTAGGTTGACTCTTAGAACCTGTAAGAACTCCAACTAACAGCATCGGAAACTAGGTCTTTGGAGAGGACAATGGTAGCTCCTTGCTAATTCCACCTTCCATCGCCACTGTGCAATACTGGGCTACATGTCACTGGGCAAGAAATAAGTATGTATGTATATAAGGTACTTTTCTTATTGCTGGGGGAAAATACACAGCAAAAGCAACTCAACAAGGAAGAGTTTACTTTGGAATTTAATTCAAGGGGAATGCTGATATGGTGGCAAAGTCATGGGTGACTTGCCACATCACATTACACCAATAGTGAGGAGCAGAGAGAGAGAAATGGTTGCTGATGCTCAACTTACGATCTGTTTTCCATTCAGTTCAAGGCACCAGGCAACAGAGCAGTACAGTCCACTTCTAGGCCATATCTTCCTGTCTCAAATAATGTAATCTAGAAAGACCCTCACAAACAAGCCTAGAGGTGTGTTTCCATGGTGATTCTAAATCACATCAAGTTGGTATTCAAGATGTCACAATAGGTTCTAACTGGAGATTATGGAAGAGATGGGGATCCCAAGAACAGGACTTGGAATGACAAAGGTCCCCACTATCCTATGGGAACCTAGCCTCCACTCATTCATGAACTCCAGTGTAAGACAGCTGTCCTGTTTAAGAACTGGTTGGCTAGTGGGATAAATGGTAAATGTCAATGCCTTCAGTCAAAGGTTGTCTAAAGGAATCCTACAGGTCATGATTTCCTACCCTCAGGAGGAGTAGGATCCAAGCCCCTCAGCAAACTTGAGACCTCACTGGAAGCCTGGACTACATCTCAGCTTATCCAGAGCCCATAATCTGGCCTGGATGGGCAGGAACTTATAGAATGATGTGTGTAATCAAGATATCAGGAAGGAAGTGTGTAGGGATATTTGGAAGCATTTTTCCCTGAGGATCTGTTTCTGGGTACTCTAATGTCCGTGGGGCTGACTGTCTGCCATGGTGGTTCACCAGGTGTCTACAGGACATCACTGCAATGAACATGCAGGCTCGTAAGCTGTTGAAGCTGACCTTGCCTCCCATACCCATGTCTGAGGACTGCCTGTACCTTAACATCTATACACCAGATCATGCCCATGAAGGTTCCAACCTGCCTGTGAGTGTCAAGTCATGCTCATTTTGGGGATAAGAGTACATTTGTTTAGAGAAAGATTCAATCACCTGGGCCATGCTGCAGTGAACCCTGTTGAGAACTCTCTTCCTAAAATCTATCCAACTACCAATTGTGTCTAGATATTGAACTCACCTCCAGCACATTGAACTCACCAAAGACATAGCCACAAATTTTCATAGAATTGATGAGACTTAAGAGCACTTCTGAGAACTGGAGAGAAGTCTCAGTGGTTAAGAGCACTGGCTGCTCTTCCAGAGGACCCAGGTTCAATTGCCAGCACCCACATGGCAGCCCACACCTGTCTGTAACTCCACTTCCAGGGCTTCTGACACCCTACCACAGACAAATATGCAGGAAAATCACCACTTAAACTTAAAATAAAAACAATTCTTAAAAAAAGAAACATGTTTGATTAATTTTCATGGGACATAGTAAAAGAAATAATCCCTATTATTCCCCCATAAAACTTTCTGTGAATATTGCAGTCAGGCTTTGATGCTGGAGTGGACTCCAAATAGAGAGGAAGGCATGTGTCCATGACTATAGTTGAACCCCTCACCCACAGAAATACCAATATGTCCCACTGGGCATTTGTCTATGTGGACTGCTGCTCAAAGAAGAAGTTGTAGTAGCTCTGAAGGGAGGCCCAGCAGAGCTATATGGCAGACCCATGGCACCTATCTTGACTTCTCCAGGTGATGGTATGGATCCATGGTGGTGCACTGGTTATAGGCATGGCTTCCTTGTATGATGGATCCATGCTGGCAGCCATTGAGGATGTGGTAGTGGTCACTATCCAGTACCGCTTGGGTATCCTAGGCTTCTTCAGGTGAGTCTGGGGCTGGGCTGGGCTGAGCAATGGGGACAGAGAAGAATAAATACGGCCCTATGATTCCTGTCCCTTCCACTTTTCAGCACTGGAGACCGTCATGCTAGAGGCAACTGGGGATACCTGGACCAAGTAGCTGCCCTACGCTGGGTCCAGCAGAATATTGCTCACTTTGGAGGCAACCCTGACCAGGTCACCATTTTTGGCGAGTCTGCAGGAGGCACTAGTGTGTCATCCCATGTAGTATCCCCCATGTCCCAAGGACTCTTCCACAGAGCCATCATGGAGAGTGGAGTGGCCCTGATGTCAAGCCTCATCTCAAAATCCTATGAAGTAGTATACAGAGTGAGTGCCCCCAACTACTCCAACCCTGAGCTGCCGCCTCAGCTTTCACCCTCAGAATCCCCGTTCTCTGTGTGACCAATGTGGACAGGGACCATGGACATACCCAGGCAGCTGCCTCTTGAACTTGAATTTATGGAGAGCTAAAAGTTAAATTCTACTCTCTTCTGTCACACGCTGGCTTTGTATGCCATAAAGCAATGGGGATTCCTGATGTCATAAGCAAAGCATGTCATCAGGTGTGATAGCTCCTCTGGCTGTCATATCTAAACATTAAGTAAAACAGAAATAATTTCACACCTGCTTTAATCTACCTACCTATGTACCTTATGAGATTTGAGGGACACCACAACTCATGTGGGACCTTGAAAAAATCTTTCCCTGCCTGGAATTCTGGGCCATCCCATGCCTGATGCCTTTATAGATGGTTGCCAACCTGTCTGGATGTGAGCAGGTGGACTCAGAAGCTGTGGTGAGCTGTCTACGAGACAAGAGTGAAGAGGAGATTATGGCTATAAACAAGGTTGGAGTGAATGGTAGATGGAGGGGCAACAGGGAATAAGGTAGCCTATCCTAGGTAGCCTTCAACTCTCTGGACACTGACTTCACTCCTTCCTTCATAACCTAGCACCCAGGAAGAGATCTGAACAGCAGGATATGGTAAACCAGCTGTAGGATCTCATACACCAAATGTGTCAATCCTGGATGAGACAGGCAGGAGTAGGCAACTATACCCTAACATCAGAATTGTCAAGGACCTGACCTTCCTCCTTAACAGCCAATGTCCCTTCAGGCCTTCAAGATCATTCCTGGCATAGTGGATGGTATCTTCCTGCCCAAGCATCCCAAGGAGTTGCTGGCCTCTGCTGACTTCCAGTTTGTCCCCAGCATTATTGGTGTCAATAATGATGAGTATGGCTGGATCATCCCCTCGGTAAGACCCAGGCCCATGGCACTTGGTCTCTGATAATCCTACCCTGTTGTGATATATTGTTAATGGTTTATTAAAGCTTGCCTGAGGGTACAGAAAGCATAGCTAGCCACAAGCCATAGATCCAGGCAACAGTGATACATACCTTTAATACCAGCAGCCATACTAGTAAGCCATAGAGCCAGGCAGTGGTGGCACACACCTTTAATCCTAGGACTCAGGAGATGGAGGGATCTGTCTGAGTTCAAGGCCACCATGACCTACACAAGAGTGAAGAGTAACAGAGCTCATGCATTTTGTCCCTGAACTTGGGATCACACACCTTTAATCCCAGCACTAGGAAGGTGGAGACAGGAGTGATATCACTGGGCAAAGCAAGAAATATTAGGCAGGAGGAGACAGGAATTGAGATGTTTTGCCTCTGATGATTCATGGAGATGGGATTGCCATTTCATCTTGGTAGAGGTAAGATCTACTGACTTGGCTGCTTTGTTTCTCTGATCTTCAGGCAAGCTTTAATAAATCATAAATATCACCAACCCACCCTATAGCTCCATGTGAACTTGACCACAACCCAGACTCTCCTCTTACCACTTAGAGCATGAGCACTACTGACTCCCAAAAGGAAATAGACAGACAGACCGTGCAAGCTATCCTGCAGAGAAGGGCAGCACAGATGGTGAGACTTCTGGGGTACTGTAAGTAAAGCAAAGGGTACTTCCATTGTATCGTGCTCATGCAGCAAACTGCAGGAACAAACTTAACCATGATGGCACTGGTGGTTTGAGTGTCCCCAGATCTGGACCTTTCTTGATTTCACCTACTCTCCATGTTGAGGCTACGGCCTCACTGCCCCAGGGCCTGTCTAACATGACTATTCCTTATCCCTCCGGGCTAGATGTGGCCTCCTGAATTTAGTGACCTGCTGATGGAGGAATACATGGGGAACAATGAGGACCCTCAGCTTCTCCAAATGCAGTTCAAGGAGATGATGGAAGACTTCATCTTTGTGATCCCTGCATTGCAAGTAGCACATTTTCAGCGTGAGTACATCTGGAACTGAGGCCTGATGCCTAGAAGCAACTCAAAACTATGGTGCACAGTTTGAACCCTGGGGTGTCCAGATCCCCATCCATGTCTATATTGGACCTCTGATAACTGACATTTAATAATCCTCATCTAAGTAAAATCTTGGGAATTGACTAATATATGGGAATCTTCCAGATTTTACTTATGAGAAGCTAACTGGCAACAATATTAAAACGCTGTATAGCAAAGATTTCCAAGACCATGATTTAACCAAGTCTCTCCCTCTGCCTCTGCTTAAGCATGGGGTTGCATACACTATCCAAGCTCTACCAGTTTTATCCCTCAATCCAACTAGCTATCTTATCATCACAGTTGAGGAAGGACATCCTGAGGCAAGGATCCTCTTTCTCAGCCTGTCTTTGCCTCCAGGTTCCCATGCCCCTGTATACTTCTATGAGTTCCAGCATCGGCCCAACTTCTTCAAGGACTCCAAGCCATCCAATGTGAAGGCTGACCATGGTGATGAGATACTCTTCGTCTTCAGATCATTTTGGGGGGCACCCAAGGTGAGTCTTTTTTATTCCCCAGGCTGCAGGCCCCTCAGGCATATTCAGATGGGGAAACTGAGGTTCAGAGTAAACACAACATAGCTTGTGTACCATGATGTATCTCAAAAGGCTGATGTGAGATTAGAAACCCAACCCCTTCCCATTCTAGGCTGTGTTTCCTCCAGCTGTCCCTACATGCAAGGGCCATTGAATCAGGCAATGTGATTGAATGGGTTGTTTTATACTATTTGTTTATTTGCTTGTTTTGACTTTTTGAGGCAAGGTCTCCCTGTGTAGCCCATAATTCATGACAATTCTCCTGTCCCAATATTCTAAGTGCTGACATTAGAGGCAAGCACTACAACTCCTACTATGAGAAGGGTATTCTAAAGGTGTGATTATCCCCAACTTCCTTTGATCAAAAGGAAGGAGGACATTCTGAAGCATGAATGAACCCAAGGGAGTAGAAATCAGAGTCTGGGTTAAGTAAGACAGAACGTGCAGGTACAGGAAGTGGATTATGGGTGGCAGGAAAGGAAGGAAGGGACTAGGCCCAAGAGTAGACTACAGCTGAGATGGTGAGTGTAGAGCATGAGTGAGCAGCTGCATCAAAAGCAGGAGTCCAGACCCTTACATGCCATCTCTCTGCAGTTGACCTCACTGAGGAAGAGGAGTTGCTGAGCAGGATGATGATGAAGTACTGGGCCAACTTTGCACGACATGGGTGAGAACACGCCCCCTCCCTTAACCTCTAAGGTTGTTAGTGGTCAGTGGTTTCATTGGCAGTCATGGGTCTTTCATAACATCCCCTCCTCATCCCCACCTCAGAATCCACTTAGACAAAATTGTAGGTGCTGTTTGCTGATCATCACTCAGTGACATAGATGCCGAGTCATAGTGTTGTGGTACTATTCTTTAGAGCATGTCTCTGAAAGAAGAGAGAGAATCAGGCCAGGTATCTTTGTTCCTCATGGAACAGACAAAATAGTAAGATCTTGTTTCCCTACATCAGTACACCTACCTCTAGATTCTCATAATTCCAAATCAGAGGCTATGGTTCAAGTTCAGCAGAGCCTAAAGTAACCTTTGCTCTCCCTACTGGGAGGATTTGTCCACAGGAACCCCAACAGTAAAGGCCTGCCTACCTGGCCCATGTTTGACCATGATGAGAAATACCTGAAGCTGGACATCCAGCCTTCTGTGGGCCGGGCCCCGAAGGCTGGAAAGCTGCAGTTCTGGACCAGGACTCTGCCCCAGAAGATCCAGGAGCTAAAAGAGGTTGAGGGCAGGAATGGAGAATTGTAGCACCTTGAGTCAAGTTGCAGCTTGTCCTGAGTTCAAGTGGGTTTATTCTGAGGTTTCCAAACACCTTAAGAAGAGATATAAGGGATCCACACTTTTATGTAGTCATCAGGTTCATACACCCAACAATTGTGAAGTATCCTCTACATGACATATGTTCCCTACTAAGACTGATATGAGTCACTTCTGTTACACACAGCAAGCATACAGGAGGCTATTGATGGGGGAATCCCAGTAGACAATACCTTCTTCCATGCTGCAGTAGGCACATGTCCCTCCCTCTCTTACCTTACCTCTGCCCACCTCCTTTCCTCTCCTTTCACATCTCAGTGTTGTACCTTGGTGAGGATTCCAATATGAGTGACTGAATTCCTTTTTCACATCTCAGCAAGATCTTGTTCTCTAATATATAGGGACAAACTTTAAAAGAACATAGTAAAAGCCCCAAGAGTTCATTATGGAGCAATCACACTATTATCACAGTGAGGTGGCTTCAACACAACAGAAATTCATTGCTATCTGGAAGCTGAAAGTTCTGGTGGTGGTGACACCAATTTGATATCAAACAAGGAATTACTCTCTGAATTGTGGGTAGTACTTTGCCCTTCCACCCTGAGCCAGAAAACAAGTTCCCATAGGCTCCATTCATATTAAAATATTCCTTTAGGCTCTATTCCTAAAAACAAGTTTCTACAGGCCCAATTCATATAAGCCCCATATTAGCTCATCCTCTATTGTTATAACAGAAGATCTTAGCCAATAACATACAAGAAGAAGAGTTTCTGAGCTAAGATGGCTCAGAGTTAAGGGTACAAGCCATCAAGCATAACAACATGAATTTGATTCCCAGGACCCACACAATAGGAGAGAACTGACTTCCCACATTGTCCTCTGACCTTCACATATGTTTTGTGGTTCTATGGTGCACACACACACACAAATAAATGTTTAAAAAAAAGACAATAAAATACTTTTTAAAAAGAAAGACTTTCTCTAAATTCCGTTTTAAGACAGAAAACTCTAAGATTGGATACCTCCACTTAATATGACACTGATGAGAACACACTGGACTGCCTCACAACAAAGCAGAGTGCAGAAAGGGAAATGGCCAAAAAGGGGAACATGTGAGCTGTTCGCACTATTTAACAGCGGGACCACTGAGGCTTATTGAAACTGCACTAATCCAAGTAAGAGCAGTGAATCCAGGACCTAATTACATACCATCAGGCCCCACCTCATAGAGATTCCATCACTTATCACTGTTTCCACGATGCCGGTAAAGCGGTTAGCACATGGAACTTGACCGGACCGGTATTATCTAATAATAAGTCATAACACAGGGCTAGTGGGAATACACCCACCGCAACCCCCACCCACACCTGATCAAGTTCCACTCAAATAGGGATTAGCCAGCTGGCATCCCAAGCCCTTACTGGCAGGGAAGACACCCATCAGTCCACCCATGAGCCTCATTATGATAAGCGAATGTGATGAAGAATGGGAGAGAAAATGAAGGGGAATGGTTCATGTGGTTCATGCACTGTGCAAAGAGTCAGAAAAGAAATGAAGACAGTAAGGAGTGGGCTGGTGTTGGAGGTCTGCATGCCACCTGGGGCCATGGTGAAGGTGGAGAGGAGTAGGATGATGGAGGAGGTCTGCTTGACACCTGGGGCCAGATGATGATGTCAGGGCTGATCTGCTGCCAAGGGCCATGTCTTGGTCCTGGTCCCACAGCAACCAGGATCTGTGTTGATGTCCATGGCTCCTGTTGCCATCAAGGGCCATGCTGATTCCAGTGGTCTTGGCTGCCGCATGGGGCAGGGTTTGCATCCAGGGGGCCAAGCTACTTCAGCGGACCATGTCTGGGTTCATGGTCCTACTGCAGCCTAGAGGTCTCTGTTGATGTCCATGGCCCCTGTTCTCAACAAAGACCATAAGAAGTCTGGGGTCTGGCTCAAACCTGTGGCCTTGTAGGCATTCAGGGGGCCACGCTGCTGCAGAGCCATCCTGATCTGAGTGGCCTAGGCTACCACCTAGAACTAGGACATGGACAAAGCCTAGCTGCTACCTGGGGCCATGTCTGGGTCCATGACCAAGCAGCAGCTGGAGTCTGTAAGATCCCACTAGTTGGATCTGCTAGGCCACACAGAGGCACTGGTTATAGGCCAGAGCCTGCAGCCTGGTTGGAGTCTGGAAGCAATGCCACACCAGGGGCCAAACACACCTGGGTTTGCTGCCACCTGGGGCTATGGTGTTATCTGGGCCCAAGACACTGCTGAGGGTCATGTCTGGGTCTGTTGGCCCTACTGCAGCCAGGGTATGTACTGATGTCTGGGGCTCCTGTTAACACTGAAGACTGTGAAGACACCTGAGATCAGGAGTCGAATCTGTTTGTGTCTGAGGGCCATACTGCTGCTGGGGCCTGAGCAGATCTGAGTGGCCTTCACTGTCACCTGGGACATCCAGACCCTGCTGCTGCCTGAGGACAATGTCTGGTCTATGGTCCTGCCACATCTGGGTTCTTTGCTGAAATCTAGGTTCTGTATTGTCACTGAGGTCACACAGAAGGTCAGGGTTGGGGTCACAACCTGAGGCCTTGGTGGTGTCTGGATCAGATAGAACCATCCCTACCTGCACGGCCACTGTTTCCACCCAGAACCAGGATTTTGTCCAGCCCAAGCTGCTATCGAGGGTCATATCTCAGTCCCTGGTCCAGCCACAGTGGGGGGGGGTCTGTGTGGATGTCTGTGGCCTGTGTCATTTCAGGGGGCCTTAGGAACCATATGAGATGGAATCAGAGGGCCATGCTGAGTCTGCCTCGATCCTTTGCTGACTATGGGAAAGTTGGCCTTGCTTCTTACTACTATAGCAAGAGAGCTGGCCCTGATCTGATGAGAGAGCTGGTCCCTGCATTTGGGAGAGATGATCCCACCCCTCACCACAGGCAAGGTGGAACTAAGAGCATAGGGGAACTGACTTTGCCTCCTCACCAGAGGTAGGAAGCCCTAGTGGACCAGGCTGACCAGCCCAGCTACCACTCAGGCCCACTGCCAGACCTTAGATTGGCCCACCCAAACATCTACCCCATCTAGGACTGCTAAAGTTTGTGAAGGGACTGGTCCTGTGGAACAATACACACAGAATCTCCAAGAGTCGGGGTGGCCACAGGATATTTATTCCAGAGGAGTTCTGGTGAGGATCCGCTGATGATGGTGTACCAAAACCAAAGGCCTTGAACCAGACCAGTGGACTCATTGCAATGAACGTTTGCTAGTAAGGCTGATAGGACAAAAGGGTATACTGTATGACACGCCAAGGCCTCCAGTGTCACCAGGATGAATGAGGAGGTGCTGGAGAGGCAGGAAAGAAGGAGAAGCAAAGAGGTTTTTGGTTGTTGTTGGGTATATTTTGTGGTTGCTTGGGGGGGGTTGTTGTTTGTTCCTATTTCATTTGCTTGCTTGCTTGCTTGCTTGCTTGCTTGCTTGCTTGCTTGCTTGCTTGCTTGGTTTTGTATTCTTTTCTGGGGTGTTACTGGGTTGAAGGGAGGATATGGGGAAACCGGGAAGTAAGCATAATTGGAGTGTGTGATGTGAAACTCCCAAATAACCAATAAAGAAGTTAAATTTTTTAAAATATTAAAGAAAAATAAGTCATAGCACCAATTCCACCAATTCCATTCCCCAGGATTTTGCACTTATGGCGAGGCTCACCTCAACACACTCTTCTATGCTGGCTTCACCCAAGCTAGGAGTTATCTGAAAGGAGGGAATCTCAACTGAGATCATGCTTCCAGAAGATCCTGCCTAGGGGCTATAAGGCATTTTCTTAATTAGTGATTGATCAAGGAAGGCACAGCCCATTGTGGGTGAGGCCATCCCTGGGCTGGTGATCCTGGATTCTATAAGAAAGCAGATTGAGCAAGTCGTATAGAGCAGGCTAGTAAACAACTCTCTTCCATGGCCTCTGCATCAGCTCCTGCCTCCAAGTTCCTGCCCTGTTTGAATTCCTGTCCTGACCTCCTTAGATGATGAACAGTAATGTGGATGTAAAAGTGAAATAAACTCTTTGCTCCCCAAGTTGCTTTGATCATGGTATTTGATCACAACACAATAACCCTAAGACACCCTCCCCCCATGACATAATGGTGGAGACTGAGTTTGCACATGGTAATGGGGGCAGGAAACAAACCCAAAGAATGTAGAACTTAGAGCTCCCAGGTTAGGCCACCATGGACATTAATTATAGGAAACATGAAGGCCCCAGGCCTTAGCAATTGACCCTGAAAATAGTATTTTACCACCTTTGACATTTAAAACAATCTACCCTCCATTTTCAATGTGACACAACCCTGTAGCCTGGAATCCCTGCTCCAAGTCCTCTAGGCAGGAAGATCACAGCCCCAGGTCATTCTGCTGACATTTCCTGAATAGAAACAGGAACAGAGGATGGGGAACACAGAGAGGAGGTGGAGGAAGAATGGGAGGAGAGGAGGGAAGGGAAACTGTGGTCAGGATGAAAAATAGGTAAGTATTTTTTAAAAGAGAAGTTAAGCAAAATGCACTCTACAGCCAAAGAGAGAAAAGTGAATTCAAATTAATGAATAGGAAAATATATCCTTTTCTATTTCTGTTCAAAGTGGAAATTAGAATCATTTTTGTGAGATGAAGGACTGGGTACACACACAGGATGCTGCTCCCTGAATCACCCTGCAGATAGGTGGACAGTGCCCAGGCAGATTTCTTGTGCCCTGTCTTCTGCCATTACTTCAGTGTCGTTTGGTCTGCAGACACACTGAGGGTCACACTTACATGACCATTGCACATCTCCTAAAAAGGGCATCTATGAAATTCTCCCTGGATGTGGGATTGTGGTGAGAAACAGTAGATCCAGACATGTGGAGGAGCAGAGGTCCTAACTCACTAGCTCTGTGGGGATTGATAGCTCATGCAGGGAGTTATCTTCCTGCCCTTCACAGCCCCCTGCAACCTCAGGACCCCATGACCACCTCCTTGTCAGGGCATCCCTGTGGGTAATTGTGTCATCAACTGTTGTCCCTAAATATTCTCTATTTCCCCCATGCCTCTCTTGCTTGACTAATCCCCCAAGTATGACTAACTCCCCCATGTATGTCTAATCCCACCATGTATGGATGAGCAAGTGTGCTAGCTATTACAAATATGAGTTAAGACCAAACACTGGTGTTAGCATAGATTTCTGAGTTATTTCCCCATTTATTTTTTAAGACAGGCTCTCTGACTGAACCTGAGTCTCACAGATTTAGCTAGACTGGCTATCAAGTTAGCACCCAGGATCTCCCTGCCCCCCACTTCTCAGCTTGAGTTTATGGATGCACACCACCATGCCTGGCTTATGTCTGGCTTTTGTATGTGCAAGGGATTTGAGCTCAGGTACTCATGCTTGTACAGCAAGTTAACTCTACCCCCAGATCTGGCTACTTTTTAAGACTTATTTATTTTCTGCGAACAAATGTTTTGCCTGCACATGTGTTAATAAGTTTGGCTACTTTTAATAAAGCTTTATTTACACACAAAACTTTATATGGTCACAAGCTTTCAAATTTTGCAATTCATACCTAGAACAGAATCACTGAGTCATGTGGAAAGTATGTTGAACATTTAGAGAAACTGCAGAGGTTTCTAGAAGTCAGCTCAATGGTAGAGAGCTTACCTAGTGTGTACAAAGCCCTGGATCCAGTGCCCAACACCACCAAAAAAGGGAGAGAAAGGCCAAATTAGGTGGCACAGGCCCATAATCCTAACTACTCAGAGGTCTGAGGCAAAATATCACAAGTTGAGACCTACCAGAGTGGCAGCAAACTCCACACCATAAGATAAACTCAGTGAGACCCTGTCTCAAAATAAAAAGCCAAGAAAGGGGGAGAGAACGGTGTTGAAACGAGATCTCACAGTGTAGCACATGTCTAGCATGCCAAAGACCTTAGACCCGGTCCCCACAATCAGAAACACATTTTTTTAAAAGGCGAATAGGGAAAGAAATGATAATGTTGAATTCCCTTCAAAATGATCGTCTCACACTAGCTGAGTGTGAAGATGCCCATTGCTTTGTGTCCTCAGGGCCTAAAACATTATTATTTTAGATAGATATGCTTTAGGTGTCTCCCTAAATTTTCAGTGTCTGCTTGTAGAAGGGAGGGGCAGAGAGAGAGAGAGAGAGAGAGAGAGAGAGAGAGAGAGAGAGAGAGAGTTATGTTACTTTGGTTCAGTTAACTTTGGGAAGAGATTAATTTTGTCACACTTTGGACCTTTCAGTCCATTCTAGTATGAAAGACAGGATGTTCCACCCATGCAGCAGGAGCATGTGATGACAAGTGCTCACTTGGCAGCAGATCAGAAAGCAGGAGATCCAGAACTCAAGAGAATTGTCCTCTGACCTCCACACCTACAACAATGAGAATCTGCATGCATGCACACATACATGTGCCATCACACACACATATATACCATAACACATAATAATAAATAAACAAAATGTCCCTGTGACTCCTTCAGTTATGTTTTTCAACTTAGAATTCCATTACATTAAGGGATTAATTTCTGGATACATATAGCCTACAAAAAAAATCTCAAAATGGAAACATTAAAAAAAAACTCAGAATAACCCCAACAATATTCAACAATAAAAACACTGCTATACATTATCATCATACTTGGAATAGAGAGTTATACCAACAAAAACAGCATGGTACTAGTGTAAAAATAGACACACTGATCAGTAGACTATAAATGAGGACCCAGACACAGCACACACTGACAGAGCCCCCAGAGTTTTGACAAAGAGAACAAAACACACATTGCAGAAAAGACGGTATCTTCAGTAAATGCTGCTGGACCTCGACATGAGACCTAATACCCTGAATCCAATAGAGAAACACACTTGAACTTATAGACACAGGATCTGGTAGTGCAGGCTTGAGACCAACAATTGCCAAATGGTATCTCAGCAAACTAAGCCTTCTGTACAGCAAAGGACATCATCATTCCAGCCTACAGAATGGGAAAAAATCTTTGCTGGCTGTACATCTGACAGAGGGCTGGTATCTAGACCATACAATGAACTCAAAAGAAAGAAAGAAAGAGAGAGAGAGAGAGAGAGAGGAAGGAAGAAAGGAAGGATAGAAAGAAAAAACTAAACACCAAGAAAATAAACAACTCAATTAAAAAGTGGAGCATCTTCCCCCACAAGACCTGGGTCAATTCCCAAACTCACATGTTTATTCACAATTGTCTGTAACTACAGGATCCAACACCCTCAAACAGACATACATATAAGCAAAACACCAATAAATTCAATAAAATAAAAATAAATAAATAAAAACTAGAGCTTGGGATTAAACAGAGAGAAACAAAAAGAAATACAAATCACTAAGAAATATTTTTTTTAATGTTCAACATCCTTAGCCATCAGCTAAATTTAAATTAAAAGTACCTTGAGATTTTGTCTTACTATAGTGAGAATGATGAAGATAAGAAGAAAGAGAAGGAGAAGGTGGAGGATGAGGAGGAAAAGGAGGAGGAGAAAGAAGACAAATACAGTATTTATGGAAGTGCAAAGTGTAAATGGGTACATACACTATGAAAACCCAGTGTAGAAATTCCTCAGAAATGATGACTACCTTAAAAGCCATCCCAGAGCCTTCATCCAGTACCTGATAGGGAAAAAAAAAGCAGAGATCCATAGCTAAGCACTGAGCCAAACTCCTGCAAATCCATTGCAGGAAGGGAGGAGTGGTGAACAATGGGGTCAAGAGCCACGCTGAGAAAACCCACAGAAACAGCTGACCTGAGGCAAGCCGAACTCATGGACCTCAGCCTGAAAGCTGGGGAACCAGCATAGGACCAAACCAGACCCCATGAGCCTGGGTATCAGCAGCAAGGAGGTCTGGAGAGTCTATGGGGCCTCTGGCAGTGGAACCATGATGTATCCATAGTGCACCAATGGACTTCAGGAGTCCATTCCCTATGGAGGGATACTCTTTCAGCTTAGATACACAGGGGAGGGCCTAGGCCTTATCCCAAATAACTTCACAGATTTTGATGATCCCTCATGGAAGGTCTCACCCTCCCCTGAGGAGTAGATGGGGAATGGGATGAGGGGGGGGGGGGTCAGTGGAGTCCATGGGAAGATGGGAGAGAGAGGGAACTGGGATTGATATGTAAAATATGATGATTTATAATAATATGCATACATACATACATACAAGAAAAAGAAAGAAATTCCTCAAAATGTGAAACATGGATACTGCACCAATGACTCAGCAGCTGGAAGCACTGGGCTGCTCTCCTACAGGACTGAAGTTTGAACTAGTACCCACATGACAGTTCACAAACTGTTTGTAGTTACAGGCCCAAGGGTTACAATGCCCTCTTCTGGCTTCCAGGGGCACTGCATGCATTGGTACACAGCTATGGAGGCAACACATACATGCAGACTAATAAATATTTGATTAATTTTTAAAGCTAGTAGTAAGGACTGGAAAGATGGCTCAAGGGTTTAGAGCTCTGGCTGGTCTTGTCGACTATGTCCTTTGTCTTGAAGAAGCTTCTCAATTTAAGGAGGTCCAATTTATTAATTGTTGATCTCACTGACTGTGATACTGGTGTTATGTTCAGGAAGCAGTCTCCTGCACCAATTTGTTTCAGGGTACCTCCCATTTTCTCTTCTAAGAGGTTCAGTGTGGCTGGATTTATGTTGAGAGTCTTTGATCCATTAAGTTTGGCGACAGACATGGTCTATCTGCATACCATCATCCAGTTGTGCCAGTACCATTTATTGAAGATACTGTTCTCCTTCCATTGTATACTTTTAGCTGTTTTGTCAAAAAAACAGGTGTTCGTAGGTATGTGGGTTAATATCAGGATTTTCAATTTGATTCCATTCGCCTCACGTGTCTATTTTTGTGCCATTGTCAAGATGTTTTCAGGACTGTAGCTCCATAGTAGAGCATGGAGTCAGGGATGTTGATGCCTCAGGAAATTCCTTTATTGTACAGGGTTGTTTTGGCTGTCCTGGGTCTTTTGTTTTTCCATAAAGTTGAGTATTATCCTTTCAAGGTATCTTTTTTATTTTCTTTCTTTAACGACATAAAGTTCTTGCTATATAGGTCTTTCACTTGTTTGGTGAGTGATGGGAGATATCATTTTGTAAATATGTTTCTCATACTGGTTAATGAATAAAGCACTGTTGGCCAATAGGAAAGCAAGATAGGCGGGACTATGAGACAAGGAGCATTTGAGGAAGTAGTAAGGAGGAGTCAAGATGGAGAGACTGGGGCACAGACACTGAGAGCAACAATTAATAAATGGGACCTCTTCAAACTTAGAAGCTTCTGTAAGGCAAAGGACATGGTGGTCAAGACCAAACCAAAGGCAGCCCACAGACTGGGAAAAGATTTTCACCAACCCTATATCCGACAAACGGCTGATCTCCAAAATATACAAAGAACTCAAGAAACTAGTCAACAAAACACCAAACAACCCTATTTAAAAATGGGGTACAGAACTGAAGAAAGAACTCTCAATAGAGGAAATCAAAAAGGCTGAAAGACACTTAAGAAAGGGCTCAACATCCTTAGCTATCAGGAAAATGCGAATCAAAACAACTTTGAGATACCATCTTACTCCTGTCAGAATGGCTAAAATTAGAAAACACCAATGACAACTCATGCTGGAGAGGATGTGGAGAAAGGGGAACACTCCTCCACTGCTGGTGGGAGTGCAAACTCATACAGCCATTTTAGAGATCAGTATGGCGGTTCCTCAGGAAAATGGGAATTAGTTTACCACAGGACCCAGCAATCCCCCTCTTAGGCATATACCCAAATGATCCACATCCATGCAACAACTATGTTCATAGCAGCATTATTTGTAATAGCAAGAACCTGGAAGCAACCTAGATGTCCCTCAATTAAAGAATAGATAAAGAAGATGTGGCTCATCTACACTGGAATACTACTCTGCAGAAAAAAATTAATGGAATCTTGAGATTCGCAGGCAAGTGGATGGAACTTGAAGAAACCATCCTGAATGAGGTAACCCAGTCACAAAAAGAGGTACATAGTATGTATTCGCTCACATATGGGTTTTAGACCTAAAGCAAAGGATCACCAGCCTATAATTCATACCACCAGAGGAACTAGGATACAAGGTGTATTCTAAGAGATTCATATAAAGTCCCTCACAGAAGTGGGTAGGGACAAGTCCCCCAGAGCACAGGGGAATTGTGGAGGCGGTGAATGGAGAGAGAAGTAGGAGAAAGAGAGGGGGAGGAGAGGAAAACACGTGCAACTAGGAAGATTGAGTCAGGGTAGGAATACAAGACAGGAGACAGAGAGAGAGAGAGAGAGAGAGAGAGAGAGAGAGAGAGAGAGAACATAAAAGAGGGAGCCAATATTGATTTGAAGAGAAAATTGAACCCAAAGAAAGGTCTAGAGACCTACAAGACTGCCTCCAACTAACAATTTGAGCATCCGTGGAAAGGCCACCAAAAATGCCCTTCCCGGAGGTGAGATCAACAACTAATTTATCCATGGAGCCCTCACCTAATACCTGTTGGAAACAGAAGCAAACACCAATACCTAAACACTGAGTCGAACTAGAACACAGATGCAGATGGAGAGGACAAGACCAGGTGGCAGAAACACATAGAGACAGCTGTCCTAAACAAGGAGGAGCTAACGGGCCCCCCAGACTGATAGCTGGGAATCCAGCATGGGGACTGACTCAGGCCCCCCTGAATATGGGTCTCAGCCAGAAGGACTGAGCAGCCTAAGGGACCTCAGACAGTGGAACCAGGACCTTGCGAACACATCCTGCATGGAGTGATACTGCCTTAACCTAGAGACAAAAGAGAAGTCCTAGTCCCTACTTCAAATGACCTGTCAGATCTACATGACCCCACCTGGATGGCATTGCCCTACATGTGGAATTGGGGTGAGGTAATGGGAGGGGAGGGTGGTCAGAGTACATGTGAGGGGGCAGAGAGGGTAGAGGGGGGTGAGGAAGGGGAGGGAGGGGAGGGAGGGAGACAGGGAGAGAGGGGAGGGAGGGAGGGAGGGAGGAACTGGGGAGGTTGACATGCAAAATAATGAATTAGACAAAAGAAATTTTTTTAAAAATGGAGAGACTGGAGAGGAGAACACCAGCCGAACTCTCCGGTAAGGTAAGACCACGTGGAATATACTTAGATTAATAAAAATGGGTTAATAATCAAGACAGAGCTAGCTGATAGGAAACAAGTAACTGCCAACAGCAATTATACCTAATACAGGATCTCTGTGTGTTATTTGGAGCTGGTGCCGCGTGGGTCCAGGCCGGCAGGAAAAACCAAGTACGCCTTACAGGTGAGTGTTACTCCAAGATACTTTTATGTTATTTGTGGCTATTGTAAAGGGTGTTGTTTCTTTGAGTTCTTCCTCAGCAACTTTATCATCTGTATATAGTAGAGCTACTGATTTTTTTTAAGTTAATCTTGTATCCTGATAATTTGCTGAAGGTGTTTATCAGCTGTGGGAGATCCCCTGGTAGAGTTTTTTGGGTCATTTATGTACTATCATATTATCTGCAAATAGTGACAGTTTGACTTCTTCCTTTCCAATTCGTATTTCCCTTGATCTCCTTTTTTGTTGTCTTATTGCTTTAGCTTCAGAACTTCAAGCACAATATTGAAGAGATATGGAGAGAGTTGGCAGCCTTGTGTTCCTACTTTTAGAGGAATTGCCTTAAGCTTCTTTCCATTCAGTTTGATGTTGGCCTGTCGGTTTACTTATATATTGCTTTTATTATGTTAAGGTATGTTCCTGTTATCCCTGATCTCTCCAAGACCTTTTTATCATGGAAAAGGTGTTGGATTTTGTCAAAGGCTTTTTCAGCATCTAGGGAGATGATCGTGTGGAATTTCTTTTTCCGTTTGTTTATATGGTGGATCACTTTAATAGATTTTCATGTGTTAAACCATCCCTGCATCCCTGAGATGAGGCCTACTTGGTCATGGTGGATGATTTCTCTCATGTTTTCTTGGATTTGATGTGCCAGTATTTTATTGAGTATTTCTTTTGCATCCATGTTCATGAGAGATATTGGTCTGTAATTCTCTTTCTTAGTTGTGTCTTTGTGTGGCTTGAGTACCAGGTAATTGTAGCCTCATAAAAAGAATTTGGTAATGAGCCTTCTGCTTCTATTGTGTCAAACAATTTGAGGAGTATTGATATTAGCTCTTCTTTGAATTTCTGGTAGAATTCTGCACTGAAGCCATCTGGCCCTGGGATTTTATTGGTTAGGGAGGCTTTTGATGACTGCTTCTATTTTATTAGGGATTATATGTCTATTTAAGTTGCTTCTCTGTTCTTGATTTAATTTTGGTATGTGATATCCAGAAATTTGTTCATTTCCTTTGAATTTTTTAATTTCTGTGGAGTACAGGTTTTCAAAAATATGACCTGAAAAATTCCTGGGATTTCCTCAGTGTCCACTGTTATGCCCTGTCCCCTCTTCATTTCTGATTTTGTTGATTTGCATGTTCTCTCTCTCTCTCTCTCTCTCTCTCTCTCTCTCTCTCTCTCTCTCTCTCTCTGCTTTTTGGTTAGTTTGGATAAGGGTTTGTCTAGTTGATTTTCTCAAAAAACCAACTCTTTATTTGCTTGTTATATTGATTCTTTGTGTTGTTTTCCTAGTTTCTACTTTATTGATTTCAGCTCTCAAATTGATAATCTCCCTGGTGTCTACTCCTCCAGGGTGAGTTTGCTTCTTTTTGTTCTAGGGCTTTCAGTTGTGCTGTTAATTCTCTGATGTGACTACCCTCTGTTTTCTTCATGTGGGCACTTAGTGCAATGAACTTTCCTCGTATCACTGCTTTCAAAGTGTCCCTTAAGTTCAGGTATGTTGTGACTTCATTCTCATTGAATTCTAGGGAAATCTTCTATTTCTTTCTTTATTTCTTCCTTGACTCAGGAATGGTACAAGTGTGCATTGTTTGGTTTCCATGAGTTTGTAGGGTTTCTGCAATTTGTGTTGTTGTTGAAGTTCAACTTTAAAGCATGGTGGTCTGATAAGATATGGGGGGGTATTCCAATTTTTTTGTATCTGTTGAGGTTTGTAATGTTGCCTAGTATGTGGTCAATTTTAGAGAAGGTTCCATGTGGAGCTGAGAAGAAGGTATATTCTTTTATGTTTGGATGGAATGTTCTATAGATGTCTGTTAAATCCAACTGGGACATAACTTCTGTTAATTCTTTTGTTTCCTTGTTAAGTTTCTGACTGGCGGTCCTGTCTAGTGGTGAGAGTGGGGATGTGGGGAAGTCCCCCACTATGAGTGTGTGGGAGGTTTTATGTGAGCTTTGAGTTTTAGTGGCATTTCCTTTATGAATGTGGGTGCCTTTGTATTGGGGGCATAGATTTTCCAGAATTGAGACTTTGTACTGATGGACTTCTCCCTGTGGTGAATATGAAATGACCTTCTTTATCTCTTTTGACTGATTCTGGTTTGAAGTCTAACTTGTTAGATATTAGGATAGCTATGCCTGCTTGCTTCTTGGTTCCATTGATTGGAAGATCTTTTCCCAACCTTTTTGCCCTGAGGTAATGTCTGTCTTTGAAGCTTAGATGTGTTTCTTGTATGCAGTAGAAGGATGAATTCTGTCTTTGTATGCATTCTGTTGGGCCTGTGTCTTTTTTATAGGCGAGTTAAGACCATTAATGTTGAGGGAAAGTAAAGGACCACTGATTGTTAATTCTTTTTTTATTTTAGATTTGACATTGGGTATTGTGAGTGGTATTGTGAGTATATTTGCCCCACTTTTTCTTTTTGAGTTCTGGTGAAGTGGGATTATCCATTGCTTGTGTCTTTGTGAGCATAGTTAACTTTCTTGGGTTGGAGTTTTCCTCCAGAACTTTGTAGGGGCTGGATTTGTGGATATGTATTACAAATATCTGGCTTTATTAGGGTTAAATATCGTCTTTTTCGTTCTTTCTTTGTCTATACTGATTGAGAGTTTTGCTGGGTATAGTATCCTGGGCTGGCATCCATGGACTCTTAGTATTTGTAAAACATCTATCCAGGATCTATCCAGGACCTTCTGGTCTTGAGAGTTTCCATGGAGAAGTCAGTGTAAATTTTGATAGGTCTGCCTTTATATGTTACCTGACCTTTTTTCCTGTGCTGCCCTTAATATTCTTTCTTTATTCTATATGTTAAGTGTTTTGATTGTTATGTGGTGAGGGCCTTTCTTTTTTTTTTTTTTTTTTTTTTTTTTTTTTTTTTGGTCCAGTCTATTTGGTGTTTGGTATGCTTCATGTACTTTCATGGGCAACTCCTTCAGTTTGGGAATGTTTTCTCAATGATTTTGTTGAATTTCTGTACCTTTGAGCTGGGCTTCTTCACCCTCTTCTATGCCTATTATTCTTAGGTTTGGCCTTTTCACTGTGTCCCACATTTCCTGACTTTTTGTGTTAAGGATTTGTTGAGTTTAAGATTTTCTTTGGTACGATGAATCTATTTCCTCTAGTTTATCTTCAGTGCCTGAAAATCTCTCTTCACTCTCTTTTTATCCTGTTGGTTATGCTTCCATCTGTAGTTCCTGATCGTTTTTGGGTTTTTGGGGTTTTTTTTTGTTTGTTTGTTTGTTTTGTTTTTGTTTTTTGTTTTGTTTGTTTTGTTTTTTTGTTTTTGTTTTTTGTTTGTTTGTTTGTTTTGTTTGTTTGTTTTTTTGGTTTTCCTTACTTTTTAAAGAGATTTGTTCATTTCTTGCATTTTTTGCTTGGTCTTTTCTTCTATTTCTTCCCATTTTTTGTTTGTTTGGTTGGTTTTTCTTCTCCTTTTCTTTAAGGATTTTCTCATCTCATCTTTGAGGGCCTCCATCATTTTTATGACGTTATTTTTAAGTCATTATCTTCTGCCTCATCTGCTTTGGTGTGTTCAGGTCTAGTTGGTGTAGAGTCCTAGATTCTAGTTATACTGGTCCTTCTATTGTTGATTGTTTTGTATTGCCATCTTCCCCACGCTTCTTCCAGTGGATGCAGGTGGAGCCTATCTCTCTCTCACCCTGCTCTCCTGGTGGGGTGTGAAGGTGGGTCAGCAGTTTGATGTCTGTAACTCTGGATGATCCAAGCTCTCTTGAAGGTCTCTCCCTCCGGCAGAGAGCAGGCAATGGGGCCCAAAGATCAGGTGAGTGTGGGCCTGAAGGTGGTCCCTTGTGGATAGGAGGGTTCAGTGTGTTCAGAGCAGACCCAGGAGTTCCAAGAATGTGGAGGGGTTGTTGGACCCGTGCTCTGGCCCAATGCTCACCCCGAGCAGCAGTGGGCCCAGCAGGGTAAAGCTGAATAATATTTCTATAAATACAATATTTTTAAATTTTCATTATCCATTCATCAGGTGTTAGAAATCTAGGCTCTTACCTTTTAGAAGAGAAAGTGGGACAAATTGGTACAGGAGACTACTTTCTCAATATAACTCCAGTAGCACAGACACTGAGATCCACAATTAATAAATGGGAACCTCCCTAAACTGCAGAAGCTTCTGTAAGACAAAGGACACTGTTGACAAGACCAAATGGCAGCCCACAGACTGGGAAAAGATCCTTTACCAACCCTACATCTGACAGAGAGGGCTGATCTCCAAAATATACAAAGAACTCAAGAAACTAGTCAACAGAACACCAAATAACCCTATTAAAAATGGGGTACAGAACTGAAGAGAGAATTCTCAATAGAGGAAATCAAAAAGGCTGAAAGACACTAAGAAGGTGCTCAACATCCTTGAGACACCAGGGAAATGCAAATCAAAACAACTCTGAGATACCATCTTATTCCTATCAGAATGGCTAAAATTAGAAACACCAATGACAGCTTATGCTGGAAAGGATGTGGAGAAAGGGGACAGTCCTCCACTACTGGTAGGAGGGGCAAACTCGTACAGCCATTTTGGAGATCAGTATGGTTGTTCCTCAGAAAAATGGGAATCAGTCTACGACAGGACCCAGCAATTCTGCTCGTAGGCGTATACCCAAATGATCCACATCTATGCAACAATGACATCTGTTCAACTATGTTCATAGCAGCATTATTTGTAATAGCAATAACCTGGAAGCAACCCTCAACTGAAGAATGGATAGAGAAGATGAGGCACATTTATACAATGGAATAATACTCTGCAGGAAAAAAAATGGAATCTTGAAATTCACAGGCAAATGGATGGAACTTGGGAAGAAACCATCCTGAATGAGGTAACCCCAGTCACAAAAAAAAGGTACATGGTATGTACTCACTCATATATGGATTTTAGACATAGAGCAGAGGATCACCAGCCTATAATTCATACCCACCAGAGAATCTAGGATACAAAGAGAAACCTAAGAGTTTCATACAAGTTCCCTCACAGAAGGAGAAAGGAACATATTGAGTTGGGGGGCAGTAGTAGAGAGGGAGTTGGGAGAAAGAAAAGGGGAGGAGATGAGTACATGTGGGGCAAGGGAAGATTGAGTCAGGGGGAAGAATAGACGAGAGAGAGAAAAAAAGAGATACCATAAAAAAAGGGAGCCAGTAGAGGTTTGCATAGAAAACTGACTCTAGAGAAATGTTCAGATACCTACAAGGATGACCCAAACTAACAATCTGAGCAACAGTGGAAAGGCTACCTTAAATCTCTTCCCTGATAATGAGATTGATACCTAACTTATATGCTATCATAGAGCCCTCATTTAGTAGCTGATGGGAAACAGAAGCAGACACCCACACCTAAACACTGAGCCAAACTCCCCTGGAATCCAGTTGCAGAGAGGGAGGAGTGATAAGAAAATGGGGTCAAGACCAGGCTACAGAAACCCACAGAAACAGCTGACCTGAACAAGGGGGGAGCTCATGGACCTCCAGAGTGATAGCTAGGAAACCAGCATTGAACCAACTCAGACCTTCTGAACATGGATCTCAGTTAGAAGGCCTGAGCTGTCTCTGACAGTGGAACCAGGATGTATCACTGAAGCAGGAATGGACTTTGGGAGCACATTCCCCATGGAGGGGATACTCCCCTTAGCCTAGAGGCAGGAGGGGGGGGCCTAGACCCTACTCCAAATGACTTGACAGATTTTGATAATCCCTCCTGGAAGGCATTATCCTCCCTGTGAAGTGGAGGGGGGCATGGGAGGGAGGGAGAGAGGGAGGGAGAGGGATCAATATGTAAAATAAGGGGAAAATATATATATATATATATATATATATATATATATATATATATTGGGAGCTTCTAAAGGTTGCAATTCAAAGTCACCAAATAGCCATCGTGGAGTGTAGAGTGGTTCTAATACCCATTCTGGTCTTCACCTCTGAGATGTTTAGTGCCTTCAACCACCAAGTCCTGGCCTGCTGTCTTAGCTCTTGTTCTCAGAGTCTCCAGCTCTAAATCATATGTGTGTGTGTGTGTGTGTGTGTGTGTGCCTTTTTATTGAAATTACTGAGAACCACAAGGGTCATTGTAAAGGAATATTCCACATTTCCTCCTTTTTTTCCTAATTAAAAAAGAAGAGAAAAGACCCCTGTGGGTCGTGGTGCATATCTCTCTACCTACAAGTGCTGAAGATTTTCCTTAGCAACAAGGTTGCACCCAGGGCAACCCCTCATGTGAACAGGTGGGATTGTTCCTCTATCACTTCTCAGCCTTGGGGAGATGGGAACTGTTCCAAACATATTACAATCCACACAGATCATAAGATTTGAGGGAGAGCATCTGAGCCCAGCGAAGTGTTGGGAAACACTCATCTACCTGCCTGAAAAGAGGAGCCAGGCCCTGTCTAGTTCCTTATAGATAGCCAACTTGCCTGCATGCCGCCAGGTAGATTCAAAGGTCCTGGTAAATTGCTTATAGGGCAGGAGTGAAGAGGAAGTACTGGCCTTCTATGAAGTCAGGCCCAGTCATCATAGGTGTGAGAGAGGAATGGCAATAGCATATGGAGCAGAAGGGTCACAAGGCCTTCAGCTTCTCAGGGCACAAATACATCATCTCCAGACCATGCTGTCTGGTGGGTATTGAGTGTAAAATTGATGGCCCTGGCATATGGAACCATATATGGGACCATTCAGGGTGGGATTTAAGGATAAGCCAAGGAATGAGTAGTAAGGTACCCCAAGGATATCATAGATGTTCCAAGACACGCTAATGATGTTTGACCTTGCCCTGTCCCCACAGACCTTAAGGTCATAGCTGGTATTGTAGGTAAAGTCTTTTTGTCCAGACACCCACAAAGGCTGATAGTCTGTCCTGGTTCTCAGCCTGTCGCTATCATCATTGGTGTCAACAGTGAAGTCTAAGAGCAAGAGAGATGACTCAGCATAGAGTATTTACTGCTCTTCTGGAGGGTCAATTCCCAGAACCCACATCAGGCAACGCACAACTTCTTGTAGTTCCAGCTCCAGGAGGATCTGACACCTTTAGTCTCTGAGGGCACATGTGCTGACCTAGACATACCCACCCAGAGACATAAAACACAGACACATATACATAATTTAAAAAAAGACCAAAAATTAGGTCTATGTCTTTACCTCTGGTGTCTTGGAAGCCCCCCAACTTGAAACTCTCTCCTTGCCACCTAGGGTGTGGGACACCACTGACAGCCAGAAATAAAAAAGACAGAGAGACCTGTGATAGACAGCACCCTCACTTTACAGATGAGGGACTGGGGTTAGTGATGCCCAGTGGTTTTCCCAAGTCACTCAACTAGGGAAGGCCAAGGTTACAATTTTACCAAAACTATAGCCACAGCCACTTCTCAAGGCTGGGGCTCACCTACACACAACATAAATCCCAGCCTGCTAATGGTCCAGCTATCCTGTTACCACAGTTGAGGTGAGAAGCTTCAGATAAGGTCATTATGTTACAGTAAGTTCTCAGCCCCAGGTTCCCATGCCCCCATCTATGTCTGTTGAGTTCCAGAATGGTCCCAACTTCTTCAAGGATGACAAATCATCCCATGGAAAGTTTGGCCATAGCAATGAACTTACTCCCTCTTGGATCAACCTTCAGAGCAATAAGGATGAGTCTTCCTCCTTGCCCGAGAGTTGGGCCCCTAAGGATGATTACCTTCACTGTGCATATTGGCACACTGAGTTTTAGAGAAAGGACAAGATCAGATGTCTACCATCCTGCAGTTCAAAGTTACTGGTTAGAACCCAACCCTTTACCAATTCAGCCTGTCTTTCTACTTGTCTCCACCCCAACCATGATGTTAGCCATAAAAGTCATAATTATTCCCTAAATGACACTCCAGTGTCAGAGAAAGGGCCACTGAGCAAAAGAATAGCCTGGGCAGATTCACTTGGAGGTTGGGAAATGTAACACATAATGAGCAAGGGCGGCCTGGATCCTGGTGATAGAAAAGAAACCAGGTCCAGGACTCAGTGAACAAGGCTACAACTAGGATGGTAAGTGTAGCACATGAATGGGGCAGCTGTCTGGGTAACTGGGACATGAATCCTTGTCCTCCTCTTGTCTGTAATTGACCTCACTGAGAAGGAGTGAGGGGCTGAACAGAGGTCAGGGATGAGATACTGGACCGGACTGCAATCCGGAGAGGCTTGTAGCCTCTGAGTGTCTAAGTGGAAGGCTCCCTGGTGAGGGACACTCCTCCCTAGCCTCCCAGGGGCAGATCTCCAACCAGGGTGGCCCCCATAGCATGCAAGAGTCCTTTACCACATGATAGCCACATCCCCAATGGCAGAATGCATACTGAGATCTCTTGTGAGTGCCAGTCATTAGTTATTCCCCAAGTGATCTGGACAGTGGGCTGTGGGTGTACTAATACAATTCTTTATAGCTTACCTCTGAGAAGAGGGACAAAACAGTCTTATAGCCCTCTATCCTACATGGAGGTAGATACTGGTAAGTAGTCCTTTTTCCCCCTAAGAGACAGGGTTTCTCTGTGTAGCCCTGGCTGTCCTGGAACTGTGTAGACCAAGCTGGCCTCAAATCCAGAGATCCTTCTGACTCTCCCTCCTGAGTTCTGGAATTAAAGATGTGTGTCACCATCACCCACCTACTCCACCCATCCTTTGTAAATATTTCTTAAATTCTTCCCCCATCAGAAACTTGCCACCAAGTCCCCACAATGTCCTTCATTTGCTTAGTTCACAGTCGATCCAAATTAAGTGGATATGATCCAAGTTCAACAAGGTCCCTGACCCCCGATATTGAGGGCCTACCTTGGCCTGTTCTGGGCCAAGGAGGAGCCATAACTGGACATCCAGCCTGCTGTGGGCCATTCCTGATGGCCCCCAGGTTCAAGTTCTGAACCAAGATCCTATCTTCAGTATATCCAGAAAATCATGGCTGCATAATTATAGTGGTCTGTGTCATTAGGAGTGTAGACTTGAATGCAAGTGGGGTCAGCCTGGAAGTGACCAAAGGCACTGACACTGCTCATTAGTATGTCCCTTGGTCTGCAGATGCTGTATGTACCACTCTCAGAAACTGCACATCGACAAGGAAGTTATCTGTAATATTCACCTTAGATATAGAATTGGAGGTTTGGAATCCAGGAGCAGATTCCTATGGCTTTGACGCCCTGGAGCCTCTGGGTACTAGGAGATGGCTTCCTGCCTTCATAATCCCTACAACCTCCTGTGACATTAAACTTTCCTCTCTCCTTCCCACCCCAGAAAGTGGCAAGCACCACTCACTAACCTTGTCTTATGTTTCTTCACGTGTGAAAATAACAAATTCTGTTCACTTTGCCACTTCAGTCCCCTTAAAGCATTTTCTCTCTTTTAGGGTTGTAACCCCTCAACATAGACTGTGGGACTATCCTGTCCACCAACTTCTGACTAACCCACCTTTTGAGCATCATGAAGTTCTTCTATACTGGTGCTCAGTGTTAGCACTGGAGCTGAACACTGAGCACCACAACCTTTGTGTTGAAAAAGGAGTGCTGAACCCAATTGCCAGGGCTATTCTAATCCTTTGGCCAGCCATCGCACTCCAGAAATCCCCCCACCCCCTCGCCATGAGGCTGCAATGGGTAGAACCCTCCAGGAGGTTGGGCACTACAATGATTTGTTTGTGATGAGGCAACATGGCCTGGCACAGCACAGGGTGACCTGAGTTTCAAGGAGAACTACATGCAGGCCTGGGGCTATCCACTTCAGGCTCCAAGAAGAAACCACGTGGGTCCACCTGGTACCTTGCAGCACCAGCCAGATGGACACTATTAGTGTGAGCAGAGGTATAGTATGGTGGTTCATGGGAGAGAGGAGGGAGGGGCATTCAGGTCCCCTGGACAGAGGCATACCTGAAGAGACCAGAGAGGAAGGGAGTGGGCTAAGATGGTGAGGGAGCTGGACCCTTGACCAGTGGCAACACACAGGAAAGTTTGCCCTGCACTTTGTCTGGACAACACAGCAGAGATCACCATCTGTTGAGACTGTAAGCATGTAGGCCTAGCCTCCCACCCCTCACCTCTCACACATGGCTACATGGGCTGGGGAGAGATACCTTGCCCATCGATGTCTAAGACAGGTGGGAGAGTTGACCCTGGGTAACAAGAGTGGGAGAGCCTGTCCCTAATCCCTTCCAGCCCAACACTTGGGAGACCAAGCCTGCACCATGCCAGGACAAGCACAATAGAGCCACCCTATTAGCAGAGGAGGGGCAAGCTCTCCCCATTTCAATCTGTCTTGTGGAGGCATGGGCATGGATGGGTTGGGGAAATTCTGGATAATCTCCCTTGCCTACCCATCAATGCCTGAGGTGGGGGAGAGTTGGCCTGTTAGTGCAGGTGTGGCTGAGGCATCCCCAAAGCTGGAAAGCATGGGAGAGCTGTCCCAATTTTACACATGAAACCAACCCCACAGCTACCCAGGCCCAGGCCCAAGGTTATGACTTGGCTGGCCCCATCATCCACCCCATCTATGATCTGTTGAAGCACAGAAGCTACTGGCGACCTACAGACCCAAAGCTGCAGGATCTCCTACAACACAGGGCAACAGGATATCCAGTGGAAGAGTCCTAGGCCCAACTTCAATCATATAATAGAAAACAGAGGCCTCGAATCAGACCAATGACTATTTGCAATGAAACATTCATAATTAAAGATAAATGGACAAAGGGTCTACAATGTGACTCACTGTGTCACACTGCAGCTCTATGACAAGGTTTTTTCCATTCTTTTTATTTTTTTTTTTGTTTACTCTACATACCAACCAGAGTTTTTCTTCCTCTCCTCTTCCTGTTCCCTTCCCTACCTCCCATCTACCCACTCCCCCATCTACTCTCCCTTCATTCAGAAAGAGGCGCCCTCCATAGAGTCAGCAGCATGGCAGGAATTGCCCTCCCCTGCATCAAGGCTAGGCAAGACATCCCAGCATGGGGAATAGGTTCCAAAGCCAGCCCATGCACTAGGGACAGGTCCTGATCCTGCTAGATCAGGAACAGGTCCTGCTAGGGGCCCCACAACAGAGATCAAGCTACACAACTGTCACCCACATGCAGAGGGCCTAGGCTGGTCTCATGCACCCCCCTAGCTGTCAGTCCAGAGTCCATGAGCCCCCACTAGCTCAGGTCCAACTGCCATGATAAAATCTTTTAAGTTTTTCCCTTTTTTATTTATTTTTCTTCCTTTTCTCTCTTAAATTTTATTTTATTTGGGGAATGTGCAGGGGTGAAGGCAGATGCAAAGGGACAGGGAAGTGAGTGGATCAAGACACATGATATAAGCTGGGTGGTGATGGTGCACGCCTTTACTCCCAGTACTTGGGAGGCAGAGGCAGGTGGATCTCTGTGAGTCTTCTCGAGGCCATCCTGGTCTACAGAGTGAGTTCCAGGACAGCCAGGATCACTTCACAGAGAAACACTGTCTCAAAACAAAAGCAAAAAAAAAAAAATACATGAAGAAAAAAAAAAACACATAGAATTATCTGACTTTTTTAAGAAGAAAATGAAGCACCTGCATTGCTTCCACCCTGAACACCAAAGGACAGGCATTCATCATTCAGCCTGGGTTCAGGCTCTGAGCTCTTTCTGCCTTCTGCCTGCTGCAGTGCTTGCTGCAAATGCACCTGTGTGGGCTTCATTTCTACTAATGTGCAGGACACTTCACCAAAGACAGGGCACATTTTAGACTTTTTGGTAGCCTTATTTTGTAAGAGCTTTGTTGTGTAATGTTTATTAACACATTTGACTTCAACTATTTTAACATTTTAATTTGAATAATTGAGAAGTGCAACAACCCCACATAAGGATCATGTTCCTTTCTCCTCAAAAAGTTCCCCATACACCTTTATGTTAATCATGCTCCCCTGGTAACCACCTCACCATTTTCCTTTGTTGTAAGTTTACCTTATCTGTCATCATACAAAAAGAACCACTTGTGACTGGCTATCTTAGGCTATGTTTTTTTGAGATTTAAGGAGTAGCTCACTCCTTTTATTACAGAGTGGGTTTCCACATATGTTCACACCACACTCTATCTTCTACAAATGACATACATACATATGAGTGGATGGGGGTGAGATTATTAATGACTTTGCGTAGGTAAATTCAAATGTCCCATTTTCTTTTGAATAAACTTAAGAGGATCTGTTAAACCATATAATGAGTGTGTGTTCATTAAACTTGTTTAAAGATTGTCCAACTGCCTTCAAGACTCTTTCCATCCCCTGCCAGC